>NC_092085.1:482500-490000 GCF_043229965.1 Drosophila suzukii | reverse complement strand
CTTTAATTAATTTTATAGTGCTGCTTGGACTACATATGGTTGAGGGTTGTAAGACTATGCTAATTAAGTTGTTTATACAAATTTTATAATGAAATTTTATAAGCATATGGTATATTATTGGATAATAATAATTTAATTATTTTATTCATAATATTAACAAATATATGAAAAACATTATCTCACATTAGTAAATTAATTTGAATGTGAAAAACGAAGAGAAATATTTTCTTTTTCAATCAAATAATACTGAGAAATGTCTAGCATAAAAAATTTATCTAGAATTGTCTCTTATTAACGATTAGAAAATAGAAAGCCGTTGACTATATTATTATTCTTCGTTGATTCGTTAGACCAAACAAATGCCATACAAATATATATATATATAAATATAACGAATTTAATAAAATGTTTTATCATTATATATAAAGAATTAATTGCAAATAAAAGTTATACACAACCTCAACTCATATGGGACTACCCCCTGAATTTAAGCATATTAATTAGGGGAGGAAAAGAAACTAACCAGGATTTTCTTAGTAGCGGCGAGCGAAAAGAAATCAGTTCAGCACTAAGTCACTTTGTCTATATGGCAAATGTGAGATGCAGTGTATGGAGCGTCAATATTCTAGTATGAGAAATTAACGATTTAAGTCCTTCTTAAATGAGGCCATTTACCCATAGAGGGTGCCAGGCCCGTATAACGTTAATGATTACTAGATGATGTTTCCAAAGAGTCGTGTTGCTTGATAGTGCAGCACTAAGTGGGTGGTAAACTCCATCTAAAACTAAATATAACCATGAGACCGATAGTAAACAAGTACCGTGAGGGAAAGTTGAAAAGAACTCTGAATAGAGAGTTAAACAGTACGTGAAACTGCTTAGAGGTTAAGCCCGATGAACCTGAATATCCGTTATGGAAAATTCATCATTAAAATTGTAATATTTAAACAATATTATGATAATAGTGTGCATTTTTTCCATATAAGGACATTGTAATCTATTAGCATACAAAATTTATCATAAAATATAACTTATAGTTTATTCAAATTAATTTGCTTGCATTTTAACACAGAATAAATGTTATTAATTTGATAAAGTGCTGATAGATTTATATGAATACAGTGCGTTAATTTTTCGGAATTATATAATGGCATAATTATCATTGATTTTTGTGTTTATTATATGCACTTGTATGATTAACAATGCGAAAGATTCAGGATACCTTCGGGACCCGTCTTGAAACACGGACCAAGGAGTCTAACATATGTGCAAGTTATTGGGATATAAACCTAATAGCGTAATTAACTTGACTAATAATGGGATTAGTTTTTTAACTATTTATAGCTAATTAACACAATCCCGGGGCGTTCTATATAGTTATGTATAATGATATTTATATTATTTATGCCTCTAACTGGAACGTACCTTGAGCATATATGCTGTGACCCGAAAGATGGTGAACTATACTTGATCAGGTTGAAGTCAGGGGAAACCCTGATGGAAGACCGAAACAGTTCTGACGTGCAAATCGATTGTCAGAATTGAGTATAGGGGCGAAAGACCAATCGAACCATCTAGTAGCTGGTTCCTTCCGAAGTTTCCCTCAGGATAGCTGGTGCATTTTAATGTTATATAAAATAATCTTATCTGGTAAAGCGAATGATTAGAGGCCTTAGGGTCGAAACGATCTTAACCTATTCTCAAACTTTAAATGGGTAAGAACCTTAACTTTCTTGATATGAAGTTCAAGGTTATGATATAATGTGCCCAGTGGGCCACTTTTGGTAAGCAGAACTGGCGCTGTGGGATGAACCAAACGTAATGTTACGGTGCCCAAATTAACAACTCATGCAGATACCATGAAAGGCGTTGGTTGCTTAAAACAGCAGGACGGTGATCATGGAAGTCGAAATCCGCTAAGGAGTGTGTAACAACTCACCTGCCGAAGCAACTAGCCCTTAAAATGGATGGCGCTTAAGTTGTATACCTATACATTACCGCTAAAGTAGATGATTTATATTACTTGTGATATAAATTTTGAAACTTTAGTGAGTAGGAAGGTACAATGGTATGCGTAGAAGTGTTTGGCGCAAGCCTGCATGGAGCTGCCATTGGTACAGATCTTGGTGGTAGTAGCAAATAATCGAATGAGACCTTGGAGGACTGAAGTGGAGAAGGGTTTCGTGTGAACAGTGGTTGATCACGAGTTAGTCGGTCCTAAGTTCAAGGCGAAAGCCGAAAATTTTCAAGTAAAACACAAATGCCATACAAATATATTATATTATATAAATCAAGCTAATTAATATACTTGAATAATTTTGAACGAAAGGGAATACGGTTCCAATTCCGTAACCTGTTGAGTATCCGTTTGTTATTAAATATGGGCCTCGTGCTCATCCTGGCAACAGGAACGACCATAAAGAAGCCGTCGAGAGATATCGGAAGAGTTTTCTTTTCTGTTTTATAGCCGTACTACCATGGAAGTCTTTCGCAGAGAGATATGGTAGATGGGCTAGAAGAGCATGACATATACTGTTGTGTCGATATTTTCTCCTCGGACCTTGAAAATTTATGGTGGGGACACGCAAACTTCTCAACAGGCCGTACCAATATCCGCAGCTGGTCTCCAAGGTGAAGAGTCTCTAGTCGATAGAATAATGTAGGTAAGGGAAGTCGGCAAATTAGATCCGTAACTTCGGGATAAGGATTGGCTCTGAAGATTGAGATAGTCGGGCTTGATTGGGAAACAATAACATGGTTTATGTGCTCGTTCTGGGTAAATAGAGTGTCTGGCATTTATGTTGGTCACTTGTTCCCCGGATAGTTTAGTTACGTAGCCAATTGTGGAACTTTCTTGCTAAAATTTTTAAGAATACTAATTGGGTTAAACCAATTAGTTCTTATTAATTATAACGATTATCAATTAACAATCAATTCAGAACTGGCACGGACTTGGGGAATCCGACTGTCTAATTAAAACAAAGCATTGTGATGGCCCTAGCGGGTGTTGACACAATGTGATTTCTGCCCAGTGCTCTGAATGTCAAAGTGAAGAAATTCAAGTAAGCGCGGGTCAACGGTAGCCAAATGCCTCGTCATCTAATTAGTGACGCGCATGAATGGATTAACGAGATTCCTACTGTCCCTATCTACTATCTAGCGAAACCACAGCCAAGGGAACGGGCTTGGAATAATTAGCGGGGAAAGAAGACCCTTTTGAGCTTGACTCTAATCTGGCAGTGTAAGGAGACATAAGAGGTGTAGAATAAGTGGGAGATATTAGACTTCGGTTTGGTATCGCCAATGAAATACCACTACTCTTATTGTTTCCTTACTTACTTGATTAAATGGAACGTGTATCATTTCCTAGCCATTATACGGATATATTTATTATATCTTATGGTATTGGGTTTTGATGCAAGCTTCTTGATCAAAGTATCACGAGTTTGTTATATAATCGCAAACAAATTCTTTAATAAAACGGTGCATTTATGTATTTTTGATTTGAAAATTTGGTATAACTCCAATTACTCAGGTATGATCCAATTCAAGGACATTGCCAGGTAGGGAGTTTGACTGGGGCGGTACATCTCTCAAATAATAACGGAGGTGTCCCAAGGCCAGCTCAGTGCGGACAGAAACCACACATAGAGCAAAAGGGCAAATGCTGACTTGATCTCGGTGTTCAGTACACACAGGGACAGCAAAAGCTCGGCCTATCGATCCTTTTGGTTTAAAGAGTTTTTAACAAGAGGTGTCAGAAAAGTTACCATAGGGATAACTGGCTTGTGGCGGCCAAGCGTTCATAGCGACGTCGCTTTTTGATCCTTCGATGTCGGCTCTTCCTATCATTGTGAAGCAAAATTCACCAAGCGTTGGATTGTTCACCCATGCAAGGGAACGTGAGCTGGGTTTAGACCGTCGTGAGACAGGTTAGTTTTACCCTACTAATGACAAAACGTTGTTGCGACAGCATTCCTGCGTAGTACGAGAGGAACCGCAGGTACGGACCAATGGCACAATACTTGTTCGAGCGAACAGTGGTATGACGCTACGTCCGTTGGATTATGCCTGAACGCCTCTAAGGTCGTATCCGTGCTGGACTGCAATGATAAATAAGGGGCAATTTGCATTGTATGGCTTCTAAACCATTTAAAGTTTATAATTTACTTTATAAACGACAATGGATGTGATGCCAATGTAATTTGTAACATAGTAAATTGGGAGGATCTTTGATCACCTGATGCCGCGCTAGTTACATATAAAAGCATTATTTAATACAATGACAAAGCCTAGAATCAATTGTAAACGACTTTTGTAACAGGCAAGGTGTTGTAAGTGGTTGAGCAGCTGCCATACTGCGATCCACTGAAGCTTATCCTTTGCTTGATGATTCGATAATAAAGATGTTGCAAGCGGCATAATAATTTATGCTTGCTTGCAACGGCGCGCCACTTTGTGGTTAGCAAAAGGTCTAGTAATATAAGAGACCTATAAAAAAATCAATATATTATTATAAATAAATATTGAACAAACAAAATGCATCGTCATCTTTATTAGTGACGCGATGATAAAGTGGCAAACATATTCCATGTATAAATATTCCTATGGTATTTTGATAATGCAAGTAAAGAGGACATATATAAAAGTAAGTATATGTTCCTCCAATGGTAGCAGCGGTTGGTTGGTTGGTGTCTGCTCCTCTTATTGTTCAAAACTTATGTTATGGTAGCAAGTCTGTATCGTCATATTATTAGTGACGCGAAAAATTAGTGGCAAACAATATTCGATGTATAAATATTCCTATGGTATTAATATTCAAATGAAGAGACCATTTAAATAAAGAGGACATATATAAAAGTAAGTATATGTTCCTCCAATGGTAGCAGCGGTTGGTTGGTTGGTGTCTGCTCCTCTTATTGTTCAAAACTTATGTTATGGTAGCAAGTCTGTATCGTCATATTATAAGTGACGCGAAAAATTAATGGCAAACATATTCGATGTATATAAATATTCCTATGGTATTCAAATTCAAGTAAAGAGACCATTAAAGTACAGAGAGAGGCCATATAATAAGTAAGTATATGTTCCTCCAATGGTAGCAGTGGTTGGTTGGTTGGTTGGTTGGCGGCTGCTCCTCTTATTGTTCAAAACTTATGTTATGGTAGCAAGTCTGTATCGTCATATTATAAGTGACGCGAAAAATTAGTGGCAAACATATTCGATGTATAAATATTCCTATGGTATTGAAATTCAAATAAAGAGACCATTAAAATAAAGAGGACATATATAAAAGTAAGTAATGGTAGCGGCGGTTGGTTGGTTGGCGGCTGCTCTTATTGTTCAAAACTTATGTTATCAATATGAGTTTGGCAATACAATAAAGAAGACCAATCTAATCCATATAAGACTAAATGGATTATATGGATATGCTTAGGAAACCCATATATTAATAAAAAAAAATTTATGTATAGAAAATTATACATATATGTATTTATATAAATGAATCGTATGGATATGGCTTATAGTAGATATAATACCTTTAAGGCATATTAATGTATAATATAGTAAATATATATACGTTGAAATATAAATGCATTTTTATATATATGGCAGCATATAAGTGTCATATGAAAAATAATAGAGTTTACCCATATATCACTGAAATGAGATATATAAACCTAGTGAGGGGCGGCACTAGTGAATGAATCGTATAGATATGGCTTACAGGTATAATACCTATATGTCATAATATGGTTTAATATTATAAATATACATTTAAATATGAATGAATTGTATAGATATGGCTTTTAAATGCCATATGCATAAGAATAAATAGAATGATTAACACTTATATCACTGAAATAAGATATAAAAACCTAGTGAAGGGTGGCACTAGTACTGTAAACATGATTTTGGCAGAGCTCGGGGTAAAAAACTACTATAGGGAGGTGGTCGTTGGCGGGCCCCTCCTCGTATTGGTCAAAACCTATGTTATACATATGAGGTTGTCAATACTATAAAGAACGCCAAGCATATCCATATAAATGTATGGATATGCATACAAATCCATACAAAAGTGAAAAAAAAATAATGTATTGAAAAATATACATATATTTATATAAGTGAATCGTATGGATATGTCTTATAGGTATAATACCTATAAGGCATAACAATGTATAATCTAGCAAATATACATCGAAATATGCAGGAATTGTATAGATATGGCATATAAATGCCATATACATAAGAATAAATTGTATATCAATGCAATAAGATATATAAACCTAGTGAGGGGCGGCACTAGTAAATGAATCGTATGGATATGGCTTATAGGTATAATACCTATAAGGCATAATAATGTATAATATAATAAATATACATTAAAACATGATTGAATTATATAGATATGGCATATAAATGCCATATACTTAAGAATAAATGGTAAAATTTACCCGTATATCACTTAAACACGATATATAAACCTAGTGAGGGTGACGCTAGTACTGTAAACATGCTTTTGGAAGATAATGGGTCCAAAAACTACTATAGGGAGGTGGTCGTTGGCGGGCCCCTCCTCGTATTGGTCAAAACCTATGTTATGCATATAAGTTTGTCAATACTATTAAGACCGCCAAGCATATCCATATAAATGTATGGATATGCATAAAAATCCATACAAAAGTGAAAAAAAATAATGTATTGAAAAATATACATATATTTATATAAGTGAATCGTATGGATATGGCTTATAGGTATAATACCTATAAGGCATAACAATGTATAATCTAGCAAGTATACATCGAAATATGAAGGAATTGTATAGATATGGCATATAAATGCCATATACATAAGAATAAATTGTATATCAATGCAATAAGATATATAAACCTAGTGAGGGGCGGCACTAGTAAATGAATCGTATGGATATGGCTTATAGGTATAATACCTATAAGGCATAATAATGTATAATATAATAAATATACATTAAAACATGATTGAATTATATAGATATGGCATATAAATGCCATATACTTAAGAATAAATGGTAAAATTTACCCGTATATCACTGAAACACGATATATAAACCTAGTGAGGGTGACACTAGTACTGTAAACATGCTTTTAGAAGATCATGGGTCCAAAAACTACTATAGGGAGGTGGTCGTTGGCGGGCCCCTCCTCGTATTGGTCAAAACCTATGTTATGCATATAAGTTTGTCAATACTATTAAGACCGCCAAGCATATCCATATAAATGTATGGATATGCATAAAAATCCATACAAAAGTGAAAAAAAATAATGTATTGAAAAATATACATATATTTATATAAGTGAATCGTATGGATATGGCTTATAGGTATAATACCTATAAGGCATAACAATGTATAATCTAGCAAGTATACATCGAAATATGAAGGAATTGTATAGATATGCCATATAAATGCCATATAAATAAGAATAAATTGTATATCAATGCAATAAGATATATAAACCTAGT
>NC_092085.1:467500-477500 GCF_043229965.1 Drosophila suzukii | reverse complement strand
TTTAAGTCCTTCTTAAATGAGGCCATTTACCC
The DNA here is from genome assembly GCF_043229965.1 of Drosophila suzukii. Classification (NCBI taxonomy): domain Eukaryota; kingdom Metazoa; phylum Arthropoda; class Insecta; order Diptera; family Drosophilidae; genus Drosophila; species Drosophila suzukii. The sequence goes on along the minus strand of NC_092085.1, from coordinate 477,468 downwards.
ATAGAGGGTGCCAGGCCCGTATAACGTTAATGATTACTAGATGATGTTTCCAAAGAGTCGTGTTGCTTGATAGTGCAGCACTAAGTGGGTGGTAAACTCCATCTAAAACTAAATATAACCATGAGACCGATAGTAAACAAGTACCGTGAGGGAAAGTTGAAAAGAACTCTGAATAGAGAGTTAAACAGTACGTGAAACTGCTTAGAGGTTAAGCCCGATGAACCTGAATATCCGTTATGGAAAATTCATCATTAAAATTGTAATATTTAAACAATATTATGATAATAGTGTGCATTTTTTCCATATAAGGACATTGTAATCTATTAGCATACAAAATTTATCATAAAATATAACTTATAGTTTATTCAAATTAATTTGCTTGCATTTTAACACAGAATAAATGTTATTAATTTGATAAAGTGCTGATAGATTTATATGAATACAGTGCGTTAATTTTTCGGAATTATATAATGGCATAATTATCATTGATTTTTGTGTTTATTATATGCACTTGTATGATTAACAATGCGAAAGATTCAGGATACCTTCGGGACCCGTCTTGAAACACGGACCAAGGAGTCTAACATATGTGCAAGTTATTGGGATATAAACCTAATAGCGTAATTAACTTGACTAATAATGGGATTAGTTTTTTAACTATTTATAGCTAATTAACACAATCCCGGGGCGTTCTATATAGTTATGTATAATGATATTTATATTATTTATGCCTCTAACTGGAACGTACCTTGAGCATATATGCTGTGACCCGAAAGATGGTGAACTATACTTGATCAGGTTGAAGTCAGGGGAAACCCTGATGGAAGACCGAAACAGTTCTGACGTGCAAATCGATTGTCAGAATTGAGTATAGGGGCGAAAGACCAATCGAACCATCTAGTAGCTGGTTCCTTCCGAAGTTTCCCTCAGGATAGCTGGTGCATTTTAATGTTATATAAAATAATCTTATCTGGTAAAGCGAATGATTAGAGGCCTTAGGGTCGAAACGATCTTAACCTATTCTCAAACTTTAAATGGGTAAGAACCTTAACTTTCTTGATATGAAGTTCAAGGTTATGATATAATGTGCCCAGTGGGCCACTTTTGGTAAGCAGAACTGGCGCTGTGGGATGAACCAAACGTAATGTTACGGTGCCCAAATTAACAACTCATGCAGATACCATGAAAGGCGTTGGTTGCTTAAAACAGCAGGACGGTGATCATGGAAGTCGAAATCCGCTAAGGAGTGTGTAACAACTCACCTGCCGAAGCAACTAGCCCTTAAAATGGATGGCGCTTAAGTTGTATACCTATACATTACCGCTAAAGTAGATGATTTATATTACTTGTGATATAAATTTTGAAACTTTAGTGAGTAGGAAGGTACAATGGTATGCGTAGAAGTGTTTGGCGCAAGCCTGCATGGAGCTGCCATTGGTACAGATCTTGGTGGTAGTAGCAAATAATCGAATGAGACCTTGGAGGACTGAAGTGGAGAAGGGTTTCGTGTGAACAGTGGTTGATCACGAGTTAGTCGGTCCTAAGTTCAAGGCGAAAGCCGAAAATTTTCAAGTAAAACACAAATGCCATACAAATATATTATATTATATAAATCAAGCTAATTAATATACTTGAATAATTTTGAACGAAAGGGAATACGGTTCCAATTCCGTAACCTGTTGAGTATCCGTTTGTTATTAAATATGGGCCTCGTGCTCATCCTGGCAACAGGAACGACCATAAAGAAGCCGTCGAGAGATATCGGAAGAGTTTTCTTTTCTGTTTTATAGCCGTACTACCATGGAAGTCTTTCGCAGAGAGATATGGTAGATGGGCTAGAAGAGCATGACATATACTGTTGTGTCGATATTTTCTCCTCGGACCTTGAAAATTTATGGTGGGGACACGCAAACTTCTCAACAGGCCGTACCAATATCCGCAGCTGGTCTCCAAGGTGAAGAGTCTCTAGTCGATAGAATAATGTAGGTAAGGGAAGTCGGCAAATTAGATCCGTAACTTCGGGATAAGGATTGGCTCTGAAGATTGAGATAGTCGGGCTTGATTGGGAAACAATAACATGGTTTATGTGCTCGTTCTGGGTAAATAGAGTGTCTGGCATTTATGTTGGTCACTTGTTCCCCGGATAGTTTAGTTACGTAGCCAATTGTGGAACTTTCTTGCTAAAATTTTTAAGAATACTAATTGGGTTAAACCAATTAGTTCTTATTAATTATAACGATTATCAATTAACAATCAATTCAGAACTGGCACGGACTTGGGGAATCCGACTGTCTAATTAAAACAAAGCATTGTGATGGCCCTAGCGGGTGTTGACACAATGTGATTTCTGCCCAGTGCTCTGAATGTCAAAGTGAAGAAATTCAAGTAAGCGCGGGTCAACGGCGGGAGTAACTATGACTCTCTTAAGGTAGCCAAATGCCTCGTCATCTAATTAGTGACGCGCATGAATGGATTAACGAGATTCCTACTGTCCCTATCTACTATCTAGCGAAACCACAGCCAAGGGAACGGGCTTGGAATAATTAGCGGGGAAAGAAGACCCTTTTGAGCTTGACTCTAATCTGGCAGTGTAAGGAGACATAAGAGGTGTAGAATAAGTGGGAGATATTAGACTTCGGTTTGGTATCGCCAATGAAATACCACTACTCTTATTGTTTCCTTACTTACTTGATTAAATGGAACGTGTATCATTTCCTAGCCATTATACGGATATATTTATTATATCTTATGGTATTGGGTTTTGATGCAAGCTTCTTGATCAAAGTATCACGAGTTTGTTATATAATCGCAAACAAATTCTTTAATAAAACGGTGCATTTATGTATTTTTGATTTGAAAATTTGGTATAACTCCAATTACTCAGGTATGATCCAATTCAAGGACATTGCCAGGTAGGGAGTTTGACTGGGGCGGTACATCTCTCAAATAATAACGGAGGTGTCCCAAGGCCAGCTCAGTGCGGACAGAAACCACACATAGAGCAAAAGGGCAAATGCTGACTTGATCTCGGTGTTCAGTACACACAGGGACAGCAAAAGCTCGGCCTATCGATCCTTTTGGTTTAAAGAGTTTTTAACAAGAGGTGTCAGAAAAGTTACCATAGGGATAACTGGCTTGTGGCGGCCAAGCGTTCATAGCGACGTCGCTTTTTGATCCTTCGATGTCGGCTCTTCCTATCATTGTGAAGCAAAATTCACCAAGCGTTGGATTGTTCACCCATGCAAGGGAACGTGAGCTGGGTTTAGACCGTCGTGAGACAGGTTAGTTTTACCCTACTAATGACAAAACGTTGTTGCGACAGCATTCCTGCGTAGTACGAGAGGAACCGCAGGTACGGACCAATGGCACAATACTTGTTCGAGCGAACAGTGGTATGACGCTACGTCCGTTGGATTATGCCTGAACGCCTCTAAGGTCGTATCCGTGCTGGACTGCAATGATAAATAAGGGGCAATTTGCATTGTATGGCTTCTAAACCATTTAAAGTTTATAATTTACTTTATAAACGACAATGGATGTGATGCCAATGTAATTTGTAACATAGTAAATTGGGAGGATCTTTGATCACCTGATGCCGCGCTAGTTACATATAAAAGCATTATTTAATACAATGACAAAGCCTAGAATCAATTGTAAACGACTTTTGTAACAGGCAAGGTGTTGTAAGTGGTTGAGCAGCTGCCATACTGCGATCCACTGAAGCTTATCCTTTGCTTGATGATTCGATAATAAAGATGTTGCAAGCGGCATAATAATTTATGCTTGCTTGCAACGGCGCGCCACTTTGTGGTTAGCAAAAGGTCTAGTAATATAAGAGACCTATAAAAAAATCAATATATTATTATAAATAAATATTGAACAAACAAAATGCATCGTCATCTTTATTAGTGACGCGATGATAAAGTGGCAAACATATTCCATGTATAAATATTCCTATGGTATTTTGATAATGCAAGTAAAGAGGACATATATAAAAGTAAGTATATGTTCCTCCAATGGTAGCAGCGGTTGGTTGGTTGGTGTCTGCTCCTCTTATTGTTCAAAACTTATGTTATGGTAGCAAGTCTGTATCGTCATATTATTAGTGACGCGAAAAATTAGTGGCAAACAATATTCGATGTATAAATATTCCTATGGTATTAATATTCAAATGAAGAGACCATTTAAATAAAGAGGACATATATAAAAGTAAGTATATGTTCCTCCAATGGTAGCAGCGGTTGGTTGGTTGGTGTCTGCTCCTCTTATTGTTCAAAACTTATGTTATGGTAGCAAGTCTGTATCGTCATATTATAAGTGACGCGAAAAATTAATGGCAAACATATTCGATGTATATAAATATTCCTATGGTATTCAAATTCAAGTAAAGAGACCATTAAAGTACAGAGAGAGGCCATATAATAAGTAAGTATATGTTCCTCCAATGGTAGCAGTGGTTGGTTGGTTGGTTGGTTGGCGGCTGCTCCTCTTATTGTTCAAAACTTATGTTATGGTAGCAAGTCTGTATCGTCATATTATAAGTGACGCGAAAAATTAGTGGCAAACATATTCGATGTATAAATATTCCTATGGTATTGAAATTCAAATAAAGAGACCATTAAAATAAAGAGGACATATATAAAAGTAAGTAATGGTAGCGGCGGTTGGTTGGTTGGCGGCTGCTCTTATTGTTCAAAACTTATGTTATCAATATGAGTTTGGCAATACAATAAAGAAGACCAATCTAATCCATATAAGACTAAATGGATTATATGGATATGCTTAGGAAACCCATATATTAATAAAAAAAAATTTATGTATAGAAAATTATACATATATGTATTTATATAAATGAATCGTATGGATATGGCTTATAGTAGATATAATACCTTTAAGGCATATTAATGTATAATATAGTAAATATATATACGTTGAAATATAAATGCATTTTTATATATATGGCAGCATATAAGTGTCATATGAAAAATAATAGAGTTTACCCATATATCACTGAAATGAGATATATAAACCTAGTGAGGGGCGGCACTAGTGAATGAATCGTATAGATATGGCTTACAGGTATAATACCTATATGTCATAATATGGTTTAATATTATAAATATACATTGAAATATGAATGAATTGTATAGATATGGCTTTTAAATGCCATATGCATAAGAATAAATAGAATGATTAACACTTATATCACTGAAATAAGATATAAAAACCTAGTGAAGGGTGGCACTAGTACTGTAAACATGATTTTGGCAGAGCTCGGGGTAAAAAACTACTATAGGGAGGTGGTCGTTGGCGGGCCCCTCCTCGTATTGGTCAAAACCTATGTTATACATATGAGGTTGTCAATACTATAAAGAACGCCAAGCATATCCATATAAATGTATGGATATGCATACAAATCCATACAAAAGTGAAAAAAAAATAATGTATTGAAAAATATACATATATTTATATAAGTGAATCGTATGGATATGTCTTATAGGTATAATACCTATAAGGCATAACAATGTATAATCTAGCAAATATACATCGAAATATGCAGGAATTGTATAGATATGGCATATAAATGCCATATACATAAGAATAAATTGTATATCAATGCAATAAGATATATAAACCTAGTGAGGGGCGGCACTAGTAAATGAATCGTATGGATATGGCTTATAGGTATAATACCTATAAGGCATAATAATGTATAATATAATAAATATACATTAAAACATGATTGAATTATATAGATATGGCATATAAATGCCATATACTTAAGAATAAATGGTAAAATTTACCCGTATATCACTTAAACACGATATATAAACCTAGTGAGGGTGACGCTAGTACTGTAAACATGCTTTTGGAAGATAATGGGTCCAAAAACTACTATAGGGAGGTGGTCGTTGGCGGGCCCCTCCTCGTATTGGTCAAAACCTATGTTATGCATATAAGTTTGTCAATACTATTAAGACCGCCAAGCATATCCATATAAATGTATGGATATGCATAAAAATCCATACAAAAGTGAAAAAAAATAATGTATTGAAAAATATACATATATTTATATAAGTGAATCGTATGGATATGGCTTATAGGTATAATACCTATAAGGCATAACAATGTATAATCTAGCAAGTATACATCGAAATATGAAGGAATTGTATAGATATGGCATATAAATGCCATATACATAAGAATAAATTGTATATCAATGCAATAAGATATATAAACCTAGTGAGGGGCGGCACTAGTAAATGAATCGTATGGATATGGCTTATAGGTATAATACCTATAAGGCATAATAATGTATAATATAATAAATATACATTAAAACATGATTGAATTATATAGATATGGCATATAAATGCCATATACTTAAGAATAAATGGTAAAATTTACCCGTATATCACTGAAACACGATATATAAACCTAGTGAGGGTGACACTAGTACTGTAAACATGCTTTTAGAAGATCATGGGTCCAAAAACTACTATAGGGAGGTGGTCGTTGGCGGGCCCCTCCTCGTATTGGTCAAAACCTATGTTATGCATATAAGTTTGTCAATACTATTAAGACCGCCAAGCATATCCATATAAATGTATGGATATGCATAAAAATCCATACAAAAGTGAAAAAAAATAATGTATTGAAAAATATACATATATTTATATAAGTGAATCGTATGGATATGGCTTATAGGTATAATACCTATAAGGCATAACAATGTATAATCTAGCAAGTATACATCGAAATATGAAGGAATTGTATAGATATGGCATATAAATGCCATATAAATAAGAATAAATTGTATATCAATGCAATAAGATATATAAACCTAGTGAGGGGCGGCACTAGTAAATGAATCGTATGGATATGGCTTATAGGTATAATACCTATAAGGCATAATAATGTATAATATAATAAATATACATTAAAATATGATTGAATTATATAGATATGGCATATAAATGCCATATACTTAAGAATAAATGGTAAAATTTACCCGTATATCACTTAAACACGATATATAAACCTAGTGAGGGTGACGCTAGTACTGTAAACATGCTTTTGGAAGATAATGGGTCCAAAAACTACTATAGGGAGGTGGTCGTTGGCGGGCCCCTCCTCGTATTGGTCAAAACCTATGTTATGCATATAAGTTTGTCAATACTATTAAGACCGCCAAGCATATCCATATAAATGTATGGATATGCATAAAAATCCATACAAAAGTGAAAAAAATAATGTATTGAAAAATATACATATATTTATATAAGTGAATCGTATGGATATGGCTTATAGGTATAATACCTATAAGGCATAACAATGTATAATCTAGCAAGTATACATCGAAATATGAAGGAATTGTATAGATATGGCATATAAATGCCATATACATAAGAATAAATTGTATATCAATGCAATAAGATATATAAACCTAGTGAGGGGCGGCACTAGTAAATGAATCGTATGGATATGGCTTATAGGTATAATACCTATAAGGCATAATAATGTATAATATAATAAATATACATTAAAACATGATTGAATTATATAGATATGGCATATAAATGCCATATACTTAAGAATAAATGGTAAAATTTACCCGTATATCACTGAAACACGATATATAAACCTAGTGAGGGTGACACTAGTACTGTAAACATGCTTTTAGAAGATCATGGGTCCAAAAACTACTATAGGGAGGTGGTCGTTGGCGGGCCCCTCCTCGTATTGGTCAAAACCTATGTTATGCATATAAGTTTGTCAATACTATTAAGACCGCCAAGCATATCCATATAAATGTATGGATATGCATAAAAATCCATACAAAAGTGAAAAAAAATAATGTATTGAAAAATATACATATATTTATATAAGTGAATCGTATGGATATGGCTTATAGGTATAATACCTATAAGGCATAACAATGTATAATCTAGCAAGTATACATCGAAATATGAAGGAATTGTATAGATATGGCATATAAATGCCATATAAATAAGAATAAATTGTATATCAATGCAATAAGATATATAAACCTAGTGAGGGGCGGCACTAGTAAATGAATCGTATGGATATGGCTTATAGGTATAATACCTATAAGGCATAATAATGTATAATATAATAAATATACATTAAAATATGATTGAATTATATAGATATGGCATATAATTGCCATATACTTAAGAATACATGGTAAAATTTACCTGTGTATCACTGAAACACGATATATAAACCTAGTGAGGGTGACGCTAGTACTGTAAACATGCTTTTAGAAGATCATGGGTCCAAAAACTACTATAGGGAGGTGGTCGTTGGCGGGCCCCTCCTCGTATTGGTCAAAACTTATGTTATGCGTATGCATATGATTTTGTCAATACTATAAAGAAAACTTGTTTTGTACATACAAAACTAAATGAATTATATGGATATTGAAAAATAAATGGCATTATATCCATATAATGAAAATATACTTGTATTCTCTTATTATAAGAGAGAATACCATATGGGTGGTTGGCAAAGAGAATTGAAAATACCCGAATTGAAGATATTGGGTTCAAAAACTAGTATAGGGTGGTGTAGCAAATAAAGTTAAGACCATATATCCATATAATGGATATACACATGTATTCTCTTATTATAAGAAAGAATACCATATGGTTGGTTGGTAAAGATAATTGAAAATACCCGAATTGAAGATTACGGGTTCAAAAACTATTATATGGTGATGTAGCAAATAAAATGAAGATGATATATCCATATAATGGAATTATATGTGTATTCTCTTATTATAAGAGAGAGTTTCAAATGGTTTGGTGGCAAAGACAATTGAAAATACCCGAATTAAAGATAATGGGTCCAAAAACTACTATAGGATGGTCAATGGGCCGGCCATCTCCTATTGACAATAGTCGGTAGATAAGATATTATCCGTCAAATTTGTTTCTGTGTTCATTTATGAATATGGGACTTGGCTCCGCGGTTAATATTTTAAGCCCAAGATAATAAAGTCGAAACAAAGGCCAAGTGTTTCTATTATACATAGAATAACAAATTGTTTCCCAATTTTATCGTTAATTAATCCTATTTAAAACAAAAAGAGGCAGGATTGCTAGATATACATTGTAAATGTATATTTGACCTTTCTGCCTCTATCTTAACTATTTAATATTAGTTTACACAAAAAAAGGCGTAAAAGCGAATTATAAATATATTTTATTATTAAAGTACATATCATATATGCGCTCGGTTTTATATTATATATTACCAAAGAGTCTATATGAATATATACAGATAAATTTTAAATTTATCATCAAAATACAAATGATTTAACTCAATATTATATATTGGTTAAACAAAAATTGTACATGTGTGGATACAATAATGACGTATGTCGAACAAAAATGATATTTTAGAATGAAATATGCATATATAAAGAAAATATTATTACATATTACAAAATATTGTGTTTTAAAGAAGATAAGATATTTCTTTTTTTTAAACATCAATAATTAAAAAACTTGTTATTATTAGTGGCGAAACAAGTATATATTGAAAACAAACGTATACGAATGCTATATAAAAATGGCCGTATTCGATAGAAAACAATCTATAAAATTTATATTGCTAATTTCTATTCAAAAATATGAATGAAATATGAATAAAAACATTATTCTGGTTGATCCTGCCAGTAGTTATATGCTTGTCTCAAAGATTAAGCCATGCATGTCTAAGTACACACGAATTAAAAGTGAAACCGCAAAAGGCTCATTATATCAGTTATGGTTCCTTAGATCGTTAACAGTTACTTGGATAACTGTGGTAATTCTAGAGCTAATACATGCAATTAAAACATGAACCTTATGGGACATGTGCTTTTATTAGGCTAAAACCAAGCGATCGCAAGATCGTTATATTGGTTGAACTCTAGATAACATGCAGATCGTATGGTCTTG
>NC_092085.1:457500-465000 GCF_043229965.1 Drosophila suzukii | reverse complement strand
TATGTACTTTAATTAATTTTATAGTGCTGCTTGGACTACATATGGTTGAGGGTTGTAAGACTATGCTAATTAAGTTGTTTATACAAATTTTATAATGAAATTTTATAAGCATATGGTATATTATTGGATAATAATAATTTAATTATTTTATTCATAATATTAACAAATATATGAAAAACATTATCTCACATTAGTAAATTAATTTGAATGTGAAAAACGAAGAGAAATATTTTCTTTTTCAATCAAATAATACTGAGAAATGTCTAGCATAAAAAATTTATCTAGAATTGTCTCTTATTAACGATTAGAAAATAGAAAGCCGTTGACTATATTATTATTCTTCGTTGATTCGTTAGACCAAACAAATGCCATACAAATATATATATATATAAATATAACGAATTTAATAAAATGTTTTATCATTATATATAAAGAATTAATTGCAAATAAAAGTTATACACAACCTCAACTCATATGGGACTACCCCCTGAATTTAAGCATATTAATTAGGGGAGGAAAAGAAACTAACCAGGATTTTCTTAGTAGCGGCGAGCGAAAAGAAATCAGTTCAGCACTAAGTCACTTTGTCTATATGGCAAATGTGAGATGCAGTGTATGGAGCGTCAATATTCTAGTATGAGAAATTAACGATTTAAGTCCTTCTTAAATGAGGCCATTTACCCATAGAGGGTGCCAGGCCCGTATAACGTTAATGATTACTAGATGATGTTTCCAAAGAGTCGTGTTGCTTGATAGTGCAGCACTAAGTGGGTGGTAAACTCCATCTAAAACTAAATATAACCATGAGACCGATAGTAAACAAGTACCGTGAGGGAAAGTTGAAAAGAACTCTGAATAGAGAGTTAAACAGTACGTGAAACTGCTTAGAGGTTAAGCCCGATGAACCTGAATATCCGTTATGGAAAATTCATCATTAAAATTGTAATATTTAAACAATATTATGATAATAGTGTGCATTTTTTCCATATAAGGACATTGTAATCTATTAGCATACAAAATTTATCATAAAATATAACTTATAGTTTATTCAAATTAATTTGCTTGCATTTTAACACAGAATAAATGTTATTAATTTGATAAAGTGCTGATAGATTTATATGAATACAGTGCGTTAATTTTTCGGAATTATATAATGGCATAATTATCATTGATTTTTGTGTTTATTATATGCACTTGTATGATTAACAATGCGAAAGATTCAGGATACCTTCGGGACCCGTCTTGAAACACGGACCAAGGAGTCTAACATATGTGCAAGTTATTGGGATATAAACCTAATAGCGTAATTAACTTGACTAATAATGGGATTAGTTTTTTAACTATTTATAGCTAATTAACACAATCCCGGGGCGTTCTATATAGTTATGTATAATGATATTTATATTATTTATGCCTCTAACTGGAACGTACCTTGAGCATATATGCTGTGACCCGAAAGATGGTGAACTATACTTGATCAGGTTGAAGTCAGGGGAAACCCTGATGGAAGACCGAAACAGTTCTGACGTGCAAATCGATTGTCAGAATTGAGTATAGGGGCGAAAGACCAATCGAACCATCTAGTAGCTGGTTCCTTCCGAAGTTTCCCTCAGGATAGCTGGTGCATTTTAATGTTATATAAAATAATCTTATCTGGTAAAGCGAATGATTAGAGGCCTTAGGGTCGAAACGATCTTAACCTATTCTCAAACTTTAAATGGGTAAGAACCTTAACTTTCTTGATATGAAGTTCAAGGTTATGATATAATGTGCCCAGTGGGCCACTTTTGGTAAGCAGAACTGGCGCTGTGGGATGAACCAAACGTAATGTTACGGTGCCCAAATTAACAACTCATGCAGATACCATGAAAGGCGTTGGTTGCTTAAAACAGCAGGACGGTGATCATGGAAGTCGAAATCCGCTAAGGAGTGTGTAACAACTCACCTGCCGAAGCAACTAGCCCTTAAAATGGATGGCGCTTAAGTTGTATACCTATACATTACCGCTAAAGTAGATGATTTATATTACTTGTGATATAAATTTTGAAACTTTAGTGAGTAGGAAGGTACAATGGTATGCGTAGAAGTGTTTGGCGCAAGCCTGCATGGAGCTGCCATTGGTACAGATCTTGGTGGTAGTAGCAAATAATCGAATGAGACCTTGGAGGACTGAAGTGGAGAAGGGTTTCGTGTGAACAGTGGTTGATCACGAGTTAGTCGGTCCTAAGTTCAAGGCGAAAGCCGAAAATTTTCAAGTAAAACACAAATGCCATACAAATATATTATATTATATAAATCAAGCTAATTAATATACTTGAATAATTTTGAACGAAAGGGAATACGGTTCCAATTCCGTAACCTGTTGAGTATCCGTTTGTTATTAAATATGGGCCTCGTGCTCATCCTGGCAACAGGAACGACCATAAAGAAGCCGTCGAGAGATATCGGAAGAGTTTTCTTTTCTGTTTTATAGCCGTACTACCATGGAAGTCTTTCGCAGAGAGATATGGTAGATGGGCTAGAAGAGCATGACATATACTGTTGTGTCGATATTTTCTCCTCGGACCTTGAAAATTTATGGTGGGGACACGCAAACTTCTCAACAGGCCGTACCAATATCCGCAGCTGGTCTCCAAGGTGAAGAGTCTCTAGTCGATAGAATAATGTAGGTAAGGGAAGTCGGCAAATTAGATCCGTAACTTCGGGATAAGGATTGGCTCTGAAGATTGAGATAGTCGGGCTTGATTGGGAAACAATAACATGGTTTATGTGCTCGTTCTGGGTAAATAGAGTGTCTGGCATTTATGTTGGTCACTTGTTCCCCGGATAGTTTAGTTACGTAGCCAATTGTGGAACTTTCTTGCTAAAATTTTTAAGAATACTAATTGGGTTAAACCAATTAGTTCTTATTAATTATAACGATTATCAATTAACAATCAATTCAGAACTGGCACGGACTTGGGGAATCCGACTGTCTAATTAAAACAAAGCATTGTGATGGCCCTAGCGGGTGTTGACACAATGTGATTTCTGCCCAGTGCTCTGAATGTCAAAGTGAAGAAATTCAAGTAAGCGCGGGTCAACGGCGGGAGTAACTATGACTCTCTTAAGGTAGCCAAATGCCTCGTCATCTAATTAGTGACGCGCATGAATGGATTAACGAGATTCCTACTGTCCCTATCTACTATCTAGCGAAACCACAGCCAAGGGAACGGGCTTGGAATAATTAGCGGGGAAAGAAGACCCTTTTGAGCTTGACTCTAATCTGGCAGTGTAAGGAGACATAAGAGGTGTAGAATAAGTGGGAGATATTAGACTTCGGTTTGGTATCGCCAATGAAATACCACTACTCTTATTGTTTCCTTACTTACTTGATTAAATGGAACGTGTATCATTTCCTAGCCATTATACGGATATATTTATTATATCTTATGGTATTGGGTTTTGATGCAAGCTTCTTGATCAAAGTATCACGAGTTTGTTATATAATCGCAAACAAATTCTTTAATAAAACGGTGCATTTATGTATTTTTGATTTGAAAATTTGGTATAACTCCAATTACTCAGGTATGATCCAATTCAAGGACATTGCCAGGTAGGGAGTTTGACTGGGGCGGTACATCTCTCAAATAATAACGGAGGTGTCCCAAGGCCAGCTCAGTGCGGACAGAAACCACACATAGAGCAAAAGGGCAAATGCTGACTTGATCTCGGTGTTCAGTACACACAGGGACAGCAAAAGCTCGGCCTATCGATCCTTTTGGTTTAAAGAGTTTTTAACAAGAGGTGTCAGAAAAGTTACCATAGGGATAACTGGCTTGTGGCGGCCAAGCGTTCATAGCGACGTCGCTTTTTGATCCTTCGATGTCGGCTCTTCCTATCATTGTGAAGCAAAATTCACCAAGCGTTGGATTGTTCACCCATGCAAGGGAACGTGAGCTGGGTTTAGACCGTCGTGAGACAGGTTAGTTTTACCCTACTAATGACAAAACGTTGTTGCGACAGCATTCCTGCGTAGTACGAGAGGAACCGCAGGTACGGACCAATGGCACAATACTTGTTCGAGCGAACAGTGGTATGACGCTACGTCCGTTGGATTATGCCTGAACGCCTCTAAGGTCGTATCCGTGCTGGACTGCAATGATAAATAAGGGGCAATTTGCATTGTATGGCTTCTAAACCATTTAAAGTTTATAATTTACTTTATAAACGACAATGGATGTGATGCCAATGTAATTTGTAACATAGTAAATTGGGAGGATCTTTGATCACCTGATGCCGCGCTAGTTACATATAAAAGCATTATTTAATACAATGACAAAGCCTAGAATCAATTGTAAACGACTTTTGTAACAGGCAAGGTGTTGTAAGTGGTTGAGCAGCTGCCATACTGCGATCCACTGAAGCTTATCCTTTGCTTGATGATTCGATAATAAAGATGTTGCAAGCGGCATAATAATTTATGCTTGCTTGCAACGGCGCGCCACTTTGTGGTTAGCAAAAGGTCTAGTAATATAAGAGACCTATAAAAAAATCAATATATTATTATAAATAAATATTGAACAAACAAAATGCATCGTCATCTTTATTAGTGACGCGATGATAAAGTGGCAAACATATTCCATGTATAAATATTCCTATGGTATTTTGATAATGCAAGTAAAGAGGACATATATAAAAGTAAGTATATGTTCCTCCAATGGTAGCAGCGGTTGGTTGGTTGGTGTCTGCTCCTCTTATTGTTCAAAACTTATGTTATGGTAGCAAGTCTGTATCGTCATATTATTAGTGACGCGAAAAATTAGTGGCAAACAATATTCGATGTATAAATATTCCTATGGTATTAATATTCAAATGAAGAGACCATTTAAATAAAGAGGACATATATAAAAGTAAGTATATGTTCCTCCAATGGTAGCAGCGGTTGGTTGGTTGGTGTCTGCTCCTCTTATTGTTCAAAACTTATGTTATGGTAGCAAGTCTGTATCGTCATATTATAAGTGACGCGAAAAATTAATGGCAAACATATTCGATGTATATAAATATTCCTATGGTATTCAAATTCAAGTAAAGAGACCATTAAAGTACAGAGAGAGGCCATATAATAAGTAAGTATATGTTCCTCCAATGGTAGCAGTGGTTGGTTGGTTGGTTGGTTGGCGGCTGCTCCTCTTATTGTTCAAAACTTATGTTATGGTAGCAAGTCTGTATCGTCATATTATAAGTGACGCGAAAAATTAGTGGCAAACATATTCGATGTATAAATATTCCTATGGTATTGAAATTCAAATAAAGAGACCATTAAAATAAAGAGGACATATATAAAAGTAAGTAATGGTAGCGGCGGTTGGTTGGTTGGCGGCTGCTCTTATTGTTCAAAACTTATGTTATCAATATGAGTTTGGCAATACAATAAAGAAGACCAATCTAATCCATATAAGACTAAATGGATTATATGGATATGCTTAGGAAACCCATATATTAATAAAAAAAAATTTATGTATAGAAAATTATACATATATGTATTTATATAAATGAATCGTATGGATATGGCTTATAGTAGATATAATACCTTTAAGGCATATTAATGTATAATATAGTAAATATATATACGTTGAAATATAAATGCATTTTTATATATATGGCAGCATATAAGTGTCATATGAAAAATAATAGAGTTTACCCATATATCACTGAAATGAGATATATAAACCTAGTGAGGGGCGGCACTAGTGAATGAATCGTATAGATATGGCTTACAGGTATAATACCTATATGTCATAATATGGTTTAATATTATAAATATACATTTAAATATGAATGAATTGTATAGATATGGCTTTTAAATGCCATATGCATAAGAATAAATAGAATGATTAACACTTATATCACTGAAATAAGATATAAAAACCTAGTGAAGGGTGGCACTAGTACTGTAAACATGATTTTGGCAGAGCTCGGGGTAAAAAACTACTATAGGGAGGTGGTCGTTGGCGGGCCCCTCCTCGTATTGGTCAAAACCTATGTTATACATATGAGGTTGTCAATACTATAAAGAACGCCAAGCATATCCATATAAATGTATGGATATGCATACAAATCCATACAAAAGTGAAAAAAAAATAATGTATTGAAAAATATACATATATTTATATAAGTGAATCGTATGGATATGTCTTATAGGTATAATACCTATAAGGCATAACAATGTATAATCTAGCAAATATACATCGAAATATGCAGGAATTGTATAGATATGGCATATAAATGCCATATACATAAGAATAAATTGTATATCAATGCAATAAGATATATAAACCTAGTGAGGGGCGGCACTAGTAAATGAATCGTATGGATATGGCTTATAGGTATAATACCTATAAGGCATAATAATGTATAATATAATAAATATACATTAAAACATGATTGAATTATATAGATATGGCATATAAATGCCATATACTTAAGAATAAATGGTAAAATTTACCCGTATATCACTTAAACACGATATATAAACCTAGTGAGGGTGACGCTAGTACTGTAAACATGCTTTTGGAAGATAATGGGTCCAAAAACTACTATAGGGAGGTGGTCGTTGGCGGGCCCCTCCTCGTATTGGTCAAAACCTATGTTATGCATATAAGTTTGTCAATACTATTAAGACCGCCAAGCATATCCATATAAATGTATGGATATGCATAAAAATCCATACAAAAGTGAAAAAAAATAATGTATTGAAAAATATACATATATTTATATAAGTGAATCGTATGGATATGGCTTATAGGTATAATACCTATAAGGCATAACAATGTATAATCTAGCAAGTATACATCGAAATATGAAGGAATTGTATAGATATGGCATATAAATGCCATATACATAAGAATAAATTGTATATCAATGCAATAAGATATATAAACCTAGTGAGGGGCGGCACTAGTAAATGAATCGTATGGATATGGCTTATAGGTATAATACCTATAAGGCATAATAATGTATAATATAATAAATATACATTAAAACATGATTGAATTATATAGATATGGCATATAAATGCCATATACTTAAGAATAAATGGTAAAATTTACCCGTATATCACTGAAACACGATATATAAACCTAGTGAGGGTGACACTAGTACTGTAAACATGCTTTTAGAAGATCATGGGTCCAAAAACTACTATAGGGAGGTGGTCGTTGGCGGGCCCCTCCTCGTATTGGTCAAAACCTATGTTATGCATATAAGTTTGTCAATACTATTAAGACCGCCAAGCATATCCATATAAATGTATGGATATGCATAAAAATCCATACAAAAGTGAAAAAAAATAATGTATTGAAAAATATACATATATTTATATAAGTGAATCGTATGGATATGGCTTATAGGTATAATACCTATAAGGCATAACAATGTATAATCTAGCAAGTATACATCGAAATATGAAGGAATTGTATAGATATGCCATATAAATGCCATATAAATAAGAATAAATTG
>NC_092085.1:410000-452500 GCF_043229965.1 Drosophila suzukii | reverse complement strand
AGCGTCAATATTCTAGTATGAGAAATTAACGATTTAAGTCCTTCTTAAATGAGGCCATTTACCCATAGAGGGTGCCAGGCCCGTATAACGTTAATGATTACTAGATGATGTTTCCAAAGAGTCGTGTTGCTTGATAGTGCAGCACTAAGTGGGTGGTAAACTCCATCTAAAACTAAATATAACCATGAGACCGATAGTAAACAAGTACCGTGAGGGAAAGTTGAAAAGAACTCTGAATAGAGAGTTAAACAGTACGTGAAACTGCTTAGAGGTTAAGCCCGATGAACCTGAATATCCGTTATGGAAAATTCATCATTAAAATTGTAATATTTAAACAATATTATGATAATAGTGTGCATTTTTTCCATATAAGGACATTGTAATCTATTAGCATACAAAATTTATCATAAAATATAACTTATAGTTTATTCAAATTAATTTGCTTGCATTTTAACACAGAATAAATGTTATTAATTTGATAAAGTGCTGATAGATTTATATGAATACAGTGCGTTAATTTTTCGGAATTATATAATGGCATAATTATCATTGATTTTTGTGTTTATTATATGCACTTGTATGATTAACAATGCGAAAGATTCAGGATACCTTCGGGACCCGTCTTGAAACACGGACCAAGGAGTCTAACATATGTGCAAGTTATTGGGATATAAACCTAATAGCGTAATTAACTTGACTAATAATGGGATTAGTTTTTTAACTATTTATAGCTAATTAACACAATCCCGGGGCGTTCTATATAGTTATGTATAATGATATTTATATTATTTATGCCTCTAACTGGAACGTACCTTGAGCATATATGCTGTGACCCGAAAGATGGTGAACTATACTTGATCAGGTTGAAGTCAGGGGAAACCCTGATGGAAGACCGAAACAGTTCTGACGTGCAAATCGATTGTCAGAATTGAGTATAGGGGCGAAAGACCAATCGAACCATCTAGTAGCTGGTTCCTTCCGAAGTTTCCCTCAGGATAGCTGGTGCATTTTAATGTTATATAAAATAATCTTATCTGGTAAAGCGAATGATTAGAGGCCTTAGGGTCGAAACGATCTTAACCTATTCTCAAACTTTAAATGGGTAAGAACCTTAACTTTCTTGATATGAAGTTCAAGGTTATGATATAATGTGCCCAGTGGGCCACTTTTGGTAAGCAGAACTGGCGCTGTGGGATGAACCAAACGTAATGTTACGGTGCCCAAATTAACAACTCATGCAGATACCATGAAAGGCGTTGGTTGCTTAAAACAGCAGGACGGTGATCATGGAAGTCGAAATCCGCTAAGGAGTGTGTAACAACTCACCTGCCGAAGCAACTAGCCCTTAAAATGGATGGCGCTTAAGTTGTATACCTATACATTACCGCTAAAGTAGATGATTTATATTACTTGTGATATAAATTTTGAAACTTTAGTGAGTAGGAAGGTACAATGGTATGCGTAGAAGTGTTTGGCGCAAGCCTGCATGGAGCTGCCATTGGTACAGATCTTGGTGGTAGTAGCAAATAATCGAATGAGACCTTGGAGGACTGAAGTGGAGAAGGGTTTCGTGTGAACAGTGGTTGATCACGAGTTAGTCGGTCCTAAGTTCAAGGCGAAAGCCGAAAATTTTCAAGTAAAACACAAATGCCATACAAATATATTATATTATATAAATCAAGCTAATTAATATACTTGAATAATTTTGAACGAAAGGGAATACGGTTCCAATTCCGTAACCTGTTGAGTATCCGTTTGTTATTAAATATGGGCCTCGTGCTCATCCTGGCAACAGGAACGACCATAAAGAAGCCGTCGAGAGATATCGGAAGAGTTTTCTTTTCTGTTTTATAGCCGTACTACCATGGAAGTCTTTCGCAGAGAGATATGGTAGATGGGCTAGAAGAGCATGACATATACTGTTGTGTCGATATTTTCTCCTCGGACCTTGAAAATTTATGGTGGGGACACGCAAACTTCTCAACAGGCCGTACCAATATCCGCAGCTGGTCTCCAAGGTGAAGAGTCTCTAGTCGATAGAATAATGTAGGTAAGGGAAGTCGGCAAATTAGATCCGTAACTTCGGGATAAGGATTGGCTCTGAAGATTGAGATAGTCGGGCTTGATTGGGAAACAATAACATGGTTTATGTGCTCGTTCTGGGTAAATAGAGTGTCTGGCATTTATGTTGGTCACTTGTTCCCCGGATAGTTTAGTTACGTAGCCAATTGTGGAACTTTCTTGCTAAAATTTTTAAGAATACTAATTGGGTTAAACCAATTAGTTCTTATTAATTATAACGATTATCAATTAACAATCAATTCAGAACTGGCACGGACTTGGGGAATCCGACTGTCTAATTAAAACAAAGCATTGTGATGGCCCTAGCGGGTGTTGACACAATGTGATTTCTGCCCAGTGCTCTGAATGTCAAAGTGAAGAAATTCAAGTAAGCGCGGGTCAACGGCGGGAGTAACTATGACTCTCTTAAGGTAGCCAAATGCCTCGTCATCTAATTAGTGACGCGCATGAATGGATTAACGAGATTCCTACTGTCCCTATCTACTATCTAGCGAAACCACAGCCAAGGGAACGGGCTTGGAATAATTAGCGGGGAAAGAAGACCCTTTTGAGCTTGACTCTAATCTGGCAGTGTAAGGAGACATAAGAGGTGTAGAATAAGTGGGAGATATTAGACTTCGGTTTGGTATCGCCAATGAAATACCACTACTCTTATTGTTTCCTTACTTACTTGATTAAATGGAACGTGTATCATTTCCTAGCCATTATACGGATATATTTATTATATCTTATGGTATTGGGTTTTGATGCAAGCTTCTTGATCAAAGTATCACGAGTTTGTTATATAATCGCAAACAAATTCTTTAATAAAACGGTGCATTTATGTATTTTTGATTTGAAAATTTGGTATAACTCCAATTACTCAGGTATGATCCAATTCAAGGACATTGCCAGGTAGGGAGTTTGACTGGGGCGGTACATCTCTCAAATAATAACGGAGGTGTCCCAAGGCCAGCTCAGTGCGGACAGAAACCACACATAGAGCAAAAGGGCAAATGCTGACTTGATCTCGGTGTTCAGTACACACAGGGACAGCAAAAGCTCGGCCTATCGATCCTTTTGGTTTAAAGAGTTTTTAACAAGAGGTGTCAGAAAAGTTACCATAGGGATAACTGGCTTGTGGCGGCCAAGCGTTCATAGCGACGTCGCTTTTTGATCCTTCGATGTCGGCTCTTCTTATCATTGTGAAGCAAAATTCACCAAGCGTTGGATTGTTCACCCATGCAAGGGAACGTGAGCTGGGTTTAGACCGTCGTGAGACAGGTTAGTTTTACCCTACTAATGACAAAACGTTGTTGCGACAGCATTCCTGCGTAGTACGAGAGGAACCGCAGGTACGGACCAATGGCACAATACTTGTTCGAGCGAACAGTGGTATGACGCTACGTCCGTTGGATTATGCCTGAACGCCTCTAAGGTCGTATCCGTGCTGGACTGCAATGATAAATAAGGGGCAATTTGCATTGTATGGCTTCTAAACCATTTAAAGTTTATAATTTACTTTATAAACGACAATGGATGTGATGCCAATGTAATTTGTAACATAGTAAATTGGGAGGATCTTTGATCACCTGATGCCGCGCTAGTTACATATAAAAGCATTATTTAATACAATGACAAAGCCTAGAATCAATTGTAAACGACTTTTGTAACAGGCAAGGTGTTGTAAGTGGTTGAGCAGCTGCCATACTGCGATCCACTGAAGCTTATCCTTTGCTTGATGATTCGATAATAAAGATGTTGCAAGCGGCATAATAATTTATGCTTGCTTGCAACGGCGCGCCACTTTGTGGTTAGCAAAAGGTCTAGTAATATAAGAGACCTATAAAAAAATCAATATATTATTATAAATAAATATTGAACAAACAAAATGCATCGTCATCTTTATTAGTGACGCGATGATAAAGTGGCAAACATATTCCATGTATAAATATTCCTATGGTATTTTGATAATGCAAGTAAAGAGGACATATATAAAAGTAAGTATATGTTCCTCCAATGGTAGCAGCGGTTGGTTGGTTGGTGTCTGCTCCTCTTATTGTTCAAAACTTATGTTATGGTAGCAAGTCTGTATCGTCATATTATTAGTGACGCGAAAAATTAGTGGCAAACAATATTCGATGTATAAATATTCCTATGGTATTAATATTCAAATGAAGAGACCATTTAAATAAAGAGGACATATATAAAAGTAAGTATATGTTCCTCCAATGGTAGCAGCGGTTGGTTGGTTGGTGTCTGCTCCTCTTATTGTTCAAAACTTATGTTATGGTAGCAAGTCTGTATCGTCATATTATAAGTGACGCGAAAAATTAATGGCAAACATATTCGATGTATATAAATATTCCTATGGTATTCAAATTCAAGTAAAGAGACCATTAAAGTACAGAGAGAGGCCATATAATAAGTAAGTATATGTTCCTCCAATGGTAGCAGTGGTTGGTTGGTTGGTTGGTTGGCGGCTGCTCCTCTTATTGTTCAAAACTTATGTTATGGTAGCAAGTCTGTATCGTCATATTATAAGTGACGCGAAAAATTAGTGGCAAACATATTCGATGTATAAATATTCCTATGGTATTGAAATTCAAATAAAGAGACCATTAAAATAAAGAGGACATATATAAAAGTAAGTAATGGTAGCGGCGGTTGGTTGGTTGGCGGCTGCTCTTATTGTTCAAAACTTATGTTATCAATATGAGTTTGGCAATACAATAAAGAAGACCAATCTAATCCATATAAGACTAAATGGATTATATGGATATGCTTAGGAAACCCATATATTAATAAAAAAAAATTTATGTATAGAAAATTATACATATATGTATTTATATAAATGAATCGTATGGATATGGCTTATAGTAGATATAATACCTTTAAGGCATATTAATGTATAATATAGTAAATATATATACGTTGAAATATAAATGCATTTTTATATATATGGCAGCATATAAGTGTCATATGAAAAATAATAGAGTTTACCCATATATCACTGAAATGAGATATATAAACCTAGTGAGGGGCGGCACTAGTGAATGAATCGTATAGATATGGCTTACAGGTATAATACCTATATGTCATAATATGGTTTAATATTATAAATATACATTTAAATATGAATGAATTGTATAGATATGGCTTTTAAATGCCATATGCATAAGAATAAATAGAATGATTAACACTTATATCACTGAAATAAGATATAAAAACCTAGTGAAGGGTGGCACTAGTACTGTAAACATGATTTTGGCAGAGCTCGGGGTAAAAAACTACTATAGGGAGGTGGTCGTTGGCGGGCCCCTCCTCGTATTGGTCAAAACCTATGTTATACATATGAGGTTGTCAATACTATAAAGAACGCCAAGCATATCCATATAAATGTATGGATATGCATACAAATCCATACAAAAGTGAAAAAAAAATAATGTATTGAAAAATATACATATATTTATATAAGTGAATCGTATGGATATGTCTTATAGGTATAATACCTATAAGGCATAACAATGTATAATCTAGCAAATATACATCGAAATATGCAGGAATTGTATAGATATGGCATATAAATGCCATATACATAAGAATAAATTGTATATCAATGCAATAAGATATATAAACCTAGTGAGGGGCGGCACTAGTAAATGAATCGTATGGATATGGCTTATAGGTATAATACCTATAAGGCATAATAATGTATAATATAATAAATATACATTAAAACATGATTGAATTATATAGATATGGCATATAAATGCCATATACTTAAGAATAAATGGTAAAATTTACCCGTATATCACTTAAACACGATATATAAACCTAGTGAGGGTGACGCTAGTACTGTAAACATGCTTTTGGAAGATAATGGGTCCAAAAACTACTATAGGGAGGTGGTCGTTGGCGGGCCCCTCCTCGTATTGGTCAAAACCTATGTTATGCATATAAGTTTGTCAATACTATTAAGACCGCCAAGCATATCCATATAAATGTATGGATATGCATAAAAATCCATACAAAAGTGAAAAAAAATAATGTATTGAAAAATATACATATATTTATATAAGTGAATCGTATGGATATGGCTTATAGGTATAATACCTATAAGGCATAACAATGTATAATCTAGCAAGTATACATCGAAATATGAAGGAATTGTATAGATATGGCATATAAATGCCATATACATAAGAATAAATTGTATATCAATGCAATAAGATATATAAACCTAGTGAGGGGCGGCACTAGTAAATGAATCGTATGGATATGGCTTATAGGTATAATACCTATAAGGCATAATAATGTATAATATAATAAATATACATTAAAACATGATTGAATTATATAGATATGGCATATAAATGCCATATACTTAAGAATAAATGGTAAAATTTACCCGTATATCACTGAAACACGATATATAAACCTAGTGAGGGTGACACTAGTACTGTAAACATGCTTTTAGAAGATCATGGGTCCAAAAACTACTATAGGGAGGTGGTCGTTGGCGGGCCCCTCCTCGTATTGGTCAAAACCTATGTTATGCATATAAGTTTGTCAATACTATTAAGACCGCCAAGCATATCCATATAAATGTATGGATATGCATAAAAATCCATACAAAAGTGAAAAAAAATAATGTATTGAAAAATATACATATATTTATATAAGTGAATCGTATGGATATGGCTTATAGGTATAATACCTATAAGGCATAACAATGTATAATCTAGCAAGTATACATCGAAATATGAAGGAATTGTATAGATATGGCATATAAATGCCATATAAATAAGAATAAATTGTATATCAATGCAATAAGATATATAAACCTAGTGAGGGGCGGCACTAGTAAATGAATCGTATGGATATGGCTTATAGGTATAATACCTATAAGGCATAATAATGTATAATATAATAAATATACATTAAAATATGATTGAATTATATAGATATGGCATATAAATGCCATATACTTAAGAATAAATGGTAAAATTTACCCGTATATCACTTAAACACGATATATAAACCTAGTGAGGGTGACGCTAGTACTGTAAACATGCTTTTGGAAGATAATGGGTCCAAAAACTACTATAGGGAGGTGGTCGTTGGCGGGCCCCTCCTCGTATTGGTCAAAACCTATGTTATGCATATAAGTTTGTCAATACTATTAAGACCGCCAAGCATATCCATATAAATGTATGGATATGCATAAAAATCCATACAAAAGTGAAAAAAATAATGTATTGAAAAATATACATATATTTATATAAGTGAATCGTATGGATATGGCTTATAGGTATAATACCTATAAGGCATAACAATGTATAATCTAGCAAGTATACATCGAAATATGAAGGAATTGTATAGATATGGCATATAAATGCCATATACATAAGAATAAATTGTATATCAATGCAATAAGATATATAAACCTAGTGAGGGGCGGCACTAGTAAATGAATCGTATGGATATGGCTTATAGGTATAATACCTATAAGGCATAATAATGTATAATATAATAAATATACATTAAAACATGATTGAATTATATAGATATGGCATATAAATGCCATATACTTAAGAATAAATGGTAAAATTTACCCGTATATCACTGAAACACGATATATAAACCTAGTGAGGGTGACACTAGTACTGTAAACATGCTTTTAGAAGATCATGGGTCCAAAAACTACTATAGGGAGGTGGTCGTTGGCGGGCCCCTCCTCGTATTGGTCAAAACCTATGTTATGCATATAAGTTTGTCAATACTATTAAGACCGCCAAGCATATCCATATAAATGTATGGATATGCATAAAAATCCATACAAAAGTGAAAAAAAATAATGTATTGAAAAATATACATATATTTATATAAGTGAATCGTATGGATATGGCTTATAGGTATAATACCTATAAGGCATAACAATGTATAATCTAGCAAGTATACATCGAAATATGAAGGAATTGTATAGATATGGCATATAAATGCCATATAAATAAGAATAAATTGTATATCAATGCAATAAGATATATAAACCTAGTGAGGGGCGGCACTAGTAAATGAATCGTATGGATATGGCTTATAGGTATAATACCTATAAGGCATAATAATGTATAATATAATAAATATACATTAAAATATGATTGAATTATATAGATATGGCATATAATTGCCATATACTTAAGAATACATGGTAAAATTTACCTGTGTATCACTGAAACACGATATATAAACCTAGTGAGGGTGACGCTAGTACTGTAAACATGCTTTTAGAAGATCATGGGTCCAAAAACTACTATAGGGAGGTGGTCGTTGGCGGGCCCCTCCTCGTATTGGTCAAAACTTATGTTATGCGTATGCATATGATTTTGTCAATACTATAAAGAAAACTTGTTTTGTACATACAAAACTAAATGAATTATATGGATATTGAAAAATAAATGGCATTATATCCATATAATGAAAATATACTTGTATTCTCTTATTATAAGAGAGAATACCATATGGGTGGTTGGCAAAGAGAATTGAAAATACCCGAATTGAAGATATTGGGTTCAAAAACTACTATAGGGTGGTGTAGCAAATAAAGTTAAGACCATATATCCATATAATGGATATACACATGTATTCTCTTATTATAAGAAAGAATACCATATGGTTGGTTGGTAAAGATAATTGAAAATACCCGAATTGAAGATTACGGGTTCAAAAACTATTATATGGTGATGTAGCAAATAAAATGAAGATGATATATCCATATAATGGAAATATATGTGTATTCACTTATTATAAGAGAGAGTTTCAAATGGTTTGGTGGCAAAGACAATTGAAAATACCCGAATTAAAGATAATGGGTCCAAAAACTACTATAGGATGGTCAATGGGCCGGCCATCTCCTATTGACAATAGTCGGTAGATAAGATATTATCCGTCAAATTTGTTTCTGTGTTCATTTATGAATATGGGACTTGGCTCCGCGGTTAATATTTTAAGCCCAAGATAATAAAGTCGAAACAAAGGCCAAGTGTTTCTATTATACATAGAATAACAAATTGTTTCCCAATTTTATCGTTAATTAATCCTATTTAAAACAAAAAGAGGCAGGATTGCTAGATATACATTGTAAATGTATATTTGACCTTTCTGCCTCTATCTTAACTATTTAATATTAGTTTACACAAAAAAAGGCGTAAAAGCGAATTATAAATATATTTTATTATTAAAGTACATATCATATATGCGCTCGGTTTTATATTATATATTACCAAAGAGTCTATATGAATATATACAGATAAATTTTAAATTTATCATCAAAATACAAATGATTTAACTCAATATTATATATTGGTTAAACAAAAATTGTACATGTGTGGATACAATAATGACGTATGTCGAACAAAAATGATATTTTAGAATGAAATATGCATATATAAAGAAAATATTATTACATATTACAAAATATTGTGTTTTAAAGAAGATAAGATATTTCTTTTTTTTAAACATCAATAATTAAAAAACTTGTTATTATTAGTGGCGAAACAAGTATATATTGAAAACAAACGTATACGAATGCTATATAAAAATGGCCGTATTCGATAGAAAACAATCTATAAAATTTATATTGCTAATTTCTATTCAAAAATATGAATGAAATATGAATAAAAACATTATTCTGGTTGATCCTGCCAGTAGTTATATGCTTGTCTCAAAGATTAAGCCATGCATGTCTAAGTACACACGAATTAAAAGTGAAACCGCAAAAGGCTCATTATATCAGTTATGGTTCCTTAGATCGTTAACAGTTACTTGGATAACTGTGGTAATTCTAGAGCTAATACATGCAATTAAAACATGAACCTTATGGGACATGTGCTTTTATTAGGCTAAAACCAAGCGATCGCAAGATCGTTATATTGGTTGAACTCTAGATAACATGCAGATCGTATGGTCTTGTACCGACGACAGATCTTTCAAATGTCTGCCCTATCAACTTTTGATGGTAGTATCTAGGACTACCATGGTTGCAACGGGTAACGGGGAATCAGGGTTCGATTCCGGAGAGGGAGCCTGAGAAACGGCTACCACATCTAAGGAAGGCAGCAGGCGCGTAAATTACCCACTCCCAGCTCGGGGAGGTAGTGACGAAAAATAACAATACAGGACTCATATCCGAGGCCCTGTAATTGGAATGAGTACACTTTAAATCCTTTAACAAGGACCAATTGGAGGGCAAGTCTGGTGCCAGCAGCCGCGGTAATTCCAGCTCCAATAGCGTATATTAAAGTTGTTGCGGTTAAAACGTTCGTAGTTGAACTTGTGCTTCATACGGGTAGTACAACTTACAATTGTGGTTAGTACTATACCTTTATGTATGTAAGCGTATTACCGGTGGAGTTCTTACATGTGCTTAGATACTTGTATTTTTTCATATGTTCCTCCTATTTAAAAACCTGCATTAGTGCTCTTAAACGAGTGTTATTGTGGGCCGGTACAATTACTTTGAACAAATTAGAGTGCTTAAAGCAGGCTTCAAATGCCTGAATATTCTGTGCATGGGATAATGAAATAAGACCTCTGTTCTGCTTTCATTGGTTTTCAGATCAAGAGGTAATGATTAATAGAAGCAGTTTGGGGGCATTAGTATTACGACGCGAGAGGTGAAATTCTTGGACCGTCGTAAGACTAACTTAAGCGAAAGCATTTGCCAAAGATGTTTTCATTAATCAAGAACGAAAGTTAGAGGTTCGAAGGCGATCAGATACCGCCCTAGTTCTAACCATAAACGATGCCAGCTAGCAATTGGGTGTAGCTACTTTTATGGCTCTCTCAGTCGCTTCCCGGGAAACCAAAGCTTTTGGGCTCCGGGGGAAGTATGGTTGCAAAGCTGAAACTTAAAGGAATTGACGGAAGGGCACCACCAGGAGTGGAGCCTGCGGCTTAATTTGACTCAACACGGGAAAACTTACCAGGTCCGAACATAAGTGTGTAAGACAGATTGATAGCTCTTTCTCGAATCTATGGGTGGTGGTGCATGGCCGTTCTTAGTTCGTGGAGTGATTTGTCTGGTTAATTCCGATAACGAACGAGACTCAAATATATTAAATAGATATCTTCAGGATTATGGTGTTGAAGCTTATATAGCCTTCATTCATGGTGGCAGTAAAATGTTTATTG
This sequence comes from Drosophila suzukii, assembly GCF_043229965.1. Classification (NCBI taxonomy): domain Eukaryota; kingdom Metazoa; phylum Arthropoda; class Insecta; order Diptera; family Drosophilidae; genus Drosophila; species Drosophila suzukii. Next base: position 441,247 of record NC_092085.1, on the reverse strand, counting down.
TGTTTGAATGTGTTTATATAAGTGGAGCCGTACCTGATGGTTTGTCCCATTATAAGGACACTAGCTTCTTAAATGGACAAATTGCGTCTAGCAATAATGAGATTGAGCAATAACAGGTCTGTGATGCCCTTAGATGTCCTGGGCTGCACGCGCGCTACAATGAAAGTATCAACGTGTATTTCCTAGACCGAGAGGTCCGGGTAAACCGCTGAACCACTTTCATGCTTGGGATTGTGAACTGAAACTGTTCACATGAACTTGGAATTCCCAGTAAGTGTGAGTCATTAACTCGCATTGATTACGTCCCTGCCCTTTGTACACACCGCCCGTCGCTACTACCGATTGAATTATTTAGTGAGGTCTCCGGACGTGATCACTGTGACGCCTTGTGTGTTACGGTTGTTTCGCAAAAGTTGACCGAACTTGATTATTTAGAGGAAGTAAAAGTCGTAACAAGGTTTCCGTAGGTGAACCTGCGGAAGGATCATTATTGTTTAATATCCTTACCGTTAATAAAAAAATTTGTTTTTATTATAATAACATTATTATAGTAATACAAATAAAATATTAAATTGCCAAAAATATGATCTATATATATAGATCAAATACAATTTCGAAAAAGCAAGTCGAAATATAATAATTGTAATAAGAAATATATAATATATAAATATATTATTGCAATAAATAAGAGAAATAAATAAGCAAGAAAGCGAAAGCAAACAAATAACAAATTCGAACAAGCAAATCGAAATTATTTGATATTATTATTATATTGTATATTAAATGCAATTAATAAAACACTGTGTGTATATGGACCATAATATACACGCGTTGCGATATGTATTGTTCATCTCAGTTATGCGCATACATTGGATAATGCAACAACCTAAAATGTACAATGTTGTACCTGATTAATACAGGTTAATGTTTTATATAAATTTCAATATATATCGCTAAAAAGTATTTAATACCGTAAATGCCATTAAAAAAATACTTGATATATTATTGGTTATATGAAACTAAGACATTTCGCAGCATTCGTTTTAGGTATAAAAATAAATTTATTGAAGGAATTGATATATGCCAGTAAAATGGTGTATTTTTAATTTCTTTCAATAAAAACATATATGACAAAATTAACAAACCAATATATAAAACTCTAAGCGGTGGATCACTCGGCTCATGGGTCGATGAAGAACGCAGCAAACTGTGCGTCATCGTGTGAACTGCAGGACACATGAACATCGACATTTTGAACGCATATCGCAGTCCATGCTGTTATGTACTTTAATTAATTTTATAGTGCTGCTTGGACTACATATGGTTGAGGGTTGTAAGACTATGCTAATTAAGTTGTTTATACAAATTTTATAATGAAATTTTATAAGCATATGGTATATTATTGGATAATAATAATTTAATTATTTTATTCATAATATTAACAAATATATGAAAAACATTATCTCACATTAGTAAATTAATTTGAATGTGAAAAACGAAGAGAAATATTTTCTTTTTCAATCAAATAATACTGAGAAATGTCTAGCATAAAAAATTTATCTAGAATTGTCTCTTATTAACGATTAGAAAATAGAAAGCCGTTGACTATATTATTATTCTTCGTTGATTCGTTAGACCAAACAAATGCCATACAAATATATATATATATAAATATAACGAATTTAATAAAATGTTTTATCATTATATATAAAGAATTAATTGCAAATAAAAGTTATACACAACCTCAACTCATATGGGACTACCCCCTGAATTTAAGCATATTAATTAGGGGAGGAAAAGAAACTAACCAGGATTTTCTTAGTAGCGGCGAGCGAAAAGAAATCAGTTCAGCACTAAGTCACTTTGTCTATATGGCAAATGTGAGATGCAGTGTATGGAGCGTCAATATTCTAGTATGAGAAATTAACGATTTAAGTCCTTCTTAAATGAGGCCATTTACCCATAGAGGGTGCCAGGCCCGTATAACGTTAATGATTACTAGATGATGTTTCCAAAGAGTCGTGTTGCTTGATAGTGCAGCACTAAGTGGGTGGTAAACTCCATCTAAAACTAAATATAACCATGAGACCGATAGTAAACAAGTACCGTGAGGGAAAGTTGAAAAGAACTCTGAATAGAGAGTTAAACAGTACGTGAAACTGCTTAGAGGTTAAGCCCGATGAACCTGAATATCCGTTATGGAAAATTCATCATTAAAATTGTAATATTTAAACAATATTATGATAATAGTGTGCATTTTTTCCATATAAGGACATTGTAATCTATTAGCATACAAAATTTATCATAAAATATAACTTATAGTTTATTCAAATTAATTTGCTTGCATTTTAACACAGAATAAATGTTATTAATTTGATAAAGTGCTGATAGATTTATATGAATACAGTGCGTTAATTTTTCGGAATTATATAATGGCATAATTATCATTGATTTTTGTGTTTATTATATGCACTTGTATGATTAACAATGCGAAAGATTCAGGATACCTTCGGGACCCGTCTTGAAACACGGACCAAGGAGTCTAACATATGTGCAAGTTATTGGGATATAAACCTAATAGCGTAATTAACTTGACTAATAATGGGATTAGTTTTTTAACTATTTATAGCTAATTAACACAATCCCGGGGCGTTCTATATAGTTATGTATAATGATATTTATATTATTTATGCCTCTAACTGGAACGTACCTTGAGCATATATGCTGTGACCCGAAAGATGGTGAACTATACTTGATCAGGTTGAAGTCAGGGGAAACCCTGATGGAAGACCGAAACAGTTCTGACGTGCAAATCGATTGTCAGAATTGAGTATAGGGGCGAAAGACCAATCGAACCATCTAGTAGCTGGTTCCTTCCGAAGTTTCCCTCAGGATAGCTGGTGCATTTTAATGTTATATAAAATAATCTTATCTGGTAAAGCGAATGATTAGAGGCCTTAGGGTCGAAACGATCTTAACCTATTCTCAAACTTTAAATGGGTAAGAACCTTAACTTTCTTGATATGAAGTTCAAGGTTATGATATAATGTGCCCAGTGGGCCACTTTTGGTAAGCAGAACTGGCGCTGTGGGATGAACCAAACGTAATGTTACGGTGCCCAAATTAACAACTCATGCAGATACCATGAAAGGCGTTGGTTGCTTAAAACAGCAGGACGGTGATCATGGAAGTCGAAATCCGCTAAGGAGTGTGTAACAACTCACCTGCCGAAGCAACTAGCCCTTAAAATGGATGGCGCTTAAGTTGTATACCTATACATTACCGCTAAAGTAGATGATTTATATTACTTGTGATATAAATTTTGAAACTTTAGTGAGTAGGAAGGTACAATGGTATGCGTAGAAGTGTTTGGCGCAAGCCTGCATGGAGCTGCCATTGGTACAGATCTTGGTGGTAGTAGCAAATAATCGAATGAGACCTTGGAGGACTGAAGTGGAGAAGGGTTTCGTGTGAACAGTGGTTGATCACGAGTTAGTCGGTCCTAAGTTCAAGGCGAAAGCCGAAAATTTTCAAGTAAAACACAAATGCCATACAAATATATTATATTATATAAATCAAGCTAATTAATATACTTGAATAATTTTGAACGAAAGGGAATACGGTTCCAATTCCGTAACCTGTTGAGTATCCGTTTGTTATTAAATATGGGCCTCGTGCTCATCCTGGCAACAGGAACGACCATAAAGAAGCCGTCGAGAGATATCGGAAGAGTTTTCTTTTCTGTTTTATAGCCGTACTACCATGGAAGTCTTTCGCAGAGAGATATGGTAGATGGGCTAGAAGAGCATGACATATACTGTTGTGTCGATATTTTCTCCTCGGACCTTGAAAATTTATGGTGGGGACACGCAAACTTCTCAACAGGCCGTACCAATATCCGCAGCTGGTCTCCAAGGTGAAGAGTCTCTAGTCGATAGAATAATGTAGGTAAGGGAAGTCGGCAAATTAGATCCGTAACTTCGGGATAAGGATTGGCTCTGAAGATTGAGATAGTCGGGCTTGATTGGGAAACAATAACATGGTTTATGTGCTCGTTCTGGGTAAATAGAGTGTCTGGCATTTATGTTGGTCACTTGTTCCCCGGATAGTTTAGTTACGTAGCCAATTGTGGAACTTTCTTGCTAAAATTTTTAAGAATACTAATTGGGTTAAACCAATTAGTTCTTATTAATTATAACGATTATCAATTAACAATCAATTCAGAACTGGCACGGACTTGGGGAATCCGACTGTCTAATTAAAACAAAGCATTGTGATGGCCCTAGCGGGTGTTGACACAATGTGATTTCTGCCCAGTGCTCTGAATGTCAAAGTGAAGAAATTCAAGTAAGCGCGGGTCAACGGCGGGAGTAACTATGACTCTCTTAAGGTAGCCAAATGCCTCGTCATCTAATTAGTGACGCGCATGAATGGATTAACGAGATTCCTACTGTCCCTATCTACTATCTAGCGAAACCACAGCCAAGGGAACGGGCTTGGAATAATTAGCGGGGAAAGAAGACCCTTTTGAGCTTGACTCTAATCTGGCAGTGTAAGGAGACATAAGAGGTGTAGAATAAGTGGGAGATATTAGACTTCGGTTTGGTATCGCCAATGAAATACCACTACTCTTATTGTTTCCTTACTTACTTGATTAAATGGAACGTGTATCATTTCCTAGCCATTATACGGATATATTTATTATATCTTATGGTATTGGGTTTTGATGCAAGCTTCTTGATCAAAGTATCACGAGTTTGTTATATAATCGCAAACAAATTCTTTAATAAAACGGTGCATTTATGTATTTTTGATTTGAAAATTTGGTATAACTCCAATTACTCAGGTATGATCCAATTCAAGGACATTGCCAGGTAGGGAGTTTGACTGGGGCGGTACATCTCTCAAATAATAACGGAGGTGTCCCAAGGCCAGCTCAGTGCGGACAGAAACCACACATAGAGCAAAAGGGCAAATGCTGACTTGATCTCGGTGTTCAGTACACACAGGGACAGCAAAAGCTCGGCCTATCGATCCTTTTGGTTTAAAGAGTTTTTAACAAGAGGTGTCAGAAAAGTTACCATAGGGATAACTGGCTTGTGGCGGCCAAGCGTTCATAGCGACGTCGCTTTTTGATCCTTCGATGTCGGCTCTTCTTATCATTGTGAAGCAAAATTCACCAAGCGTTGGATTGTTCACCCATGCAAGGGAACGTGAGCTGGGTTTAGACCGTCGTGAGACAGGTTAGTTTTACCCTACTAATGACAAAACGTTGTTGCGACAGCATTCCTGCGTAGTACGAGAGGAACCGCAGGTACGGACCAATGGCACAATACTTGTTCGAGCGAACAGTGGTATGACGCTACGTCCGTTGGATTATGCCTGAACGCCTCTAAGGTCGTATCCGTGCTGGACTGCAATGATAAATAAGGGGCAATTTGCATTGTATGGCTTCTAAACCATTTAAAGTTTATAATTTACTTTATAAACGACAATGGATGTGATGCCAATGTAATTTGTAACATAGTAAATTGGGAGGATCTTTGATCACCTGATGCCGCGCTAGTTACATATAAAAGCATTATTTAATACAATGACAAAGCCTAGAATCAATTGTAAACGACTTTTGTAACAGGCAAGGTGTTGTAAGTGGTTGAGCAGCTGCCATACTGCGATCCACTGAAGCTTATCCTTTGCTTGATGATTCGATAATAAAGATGTTGCAAGCGGCATAATAATTTATGCTTGCTTGCAACGGCGCGCCACTTTGTGGTTAGCAAAAGGTCTAGTAATATAAGAGACCTATAAAAAAATCAATATATTATTATAAATAAATATTGAACAAACAAAATGCATCGTCATCTTTATTAGTGACGCGATGATAAAGTGGCAAACATATTCCATGTATAAATATTCCTATGGTATTTTGATAATGCAAGTAAAGAGGACATATATAAAAGTAAGTATATGTTCCTCCAATGGTAGCAGCGGTTGGTTGGTTGGTGTCTGCTCCTCTTATTGTTCAAAACTTATGTTATGGTAGCAAGTCTGTATCGTCATATTATTAGTGACGCGAAAAATTAGTGGCAAACAATATTCGATGTATAAATATTCCTATGGTATTAATATTCAAATGAAGAGACCATTTAAATAAAGAGGACATATATAAAAGTAAGTATATGTTCCTCCAATGGTAGCAGCGGTTGGTTGGTTGGTGTCTGCTCCTCTTATTGTTCAAAACTTATGTTATGGTAGCAAGTCTGTATCGTCATATTATAAGTGACGCGAAAAATTAATGGCAAACATATTCGATGTATATAAATATTCCTATGGTATTCAAATTCAAGTAAAGAGACCATTAAAGTACAGAGAGAGGCCATATAATAAGTAAGTATATGTTCCTCCAATGGTAGCAGTGGTTGGTTGGTTGGTTGGTTGGCGGCTGCTCCTCTTATTGTTCAAAACTTATGTTATGGTAGCAAGTCTGTATCGTCATATTATAAGTGACGCGAAAAATTAGTGGCAAACATATTCGATGTATAAATATTCCTATGGTATTGAAATTCAAATAAAGAGACCATTAAAATAAAGAGGACATATATAAAAGTAAGTAATGGTAGCGGCGGTTGGTTGGTTGGCGGCTGCTCTTATTGTTCAAAACTTATGTTATCAATATGAGTTTGGCAATACAATAAAGAAGACCAATCTAATCCATATAAGACTAAATGGATTATATGGATATGCTTAGGAAACCCATATATTAATAAAAAAAAATTTATGTATAGAAAATTATACATATATGTATTTATATAAATGAATCGTATGGATATGGCTTATAGTAGATATAATACCTTTAAGGCATATTAATGTATAATATAGTAAATATATATACGTTGAAATATAAATGCATTTTTATATATATGGCAGCATATAAGTGTCATATGAAAAATAATAGAGTTTACCCATATATCACTGAAATGAGATATATAAACCTAGTGAGGGGCGGCACTAGTGAATGAATCGTATAGATATGGCTTACAGGTATAATACCTATATGTCATAATATGGTTTAATATTATAAATATACATTGAAATATGAATGAATTGTATAGATATGGCTTTTAAATGCCATATGCATAAGAATAAATAGAATGATTAACACTTATATCACTGAAATAAGATATAAAAACCTAGTGAAGGGTGGCACTAGTACTGTAAACATGATTTTGGCAGAGCTCGGGGTAAAAAACTACTATAGGGAGGTGGTCGTTGGCGGGCCCCTCCTCGTATTGGTCAAAACCTATGTTATACATATGAGGTTGTCAATACTATAAAGAACGCCAAGCATATCCATATAAATGTATGGATATGCATACAAATCCATACAAAAGTGAAAAAAAAATAATGTATTGAAAAATATACATATATTTATATAAGTGAATCGTATGGATATGTCTTATAGGTATAATACCTATAAGGCATAACAATGTATAATCTAGCAAATATACATCGAAATATGCAGGAATTGTATAGATATGGCATATAAATGCCATATACATAAGAATAAATTGTATATCAATGCAATAAGATATATAAACCTAGTGAGGGGCGGCACTAGTAAATGAATCGTATGGATATGGCTTATAGGTATAATACCTATAAGGCACAATAATGTATAATATAATAAATATACATTAAAACATGATTGAATTATATAGATATGGCATATAAATGCCATATACTTAAGAATAAATGGTAAAATTTACCCGTATATCACTTAAACACGATATATAAACCTAGTGAGGGTGACGCTAGTACTGTAAACATGCTTTTGGAAGATAATGGGTCCAAAAACTACTATAGGGAGGTGGTCGTTGGCGGGCCCCTCCTCGTATTGGTCAAAACCTATGTTATGCATATAAGTTTGTCAATACTATTAAGACCGCCAAGCATATCCATATAAATGTATGGATATGCATAAAAATCCATACAAAAGTGAAAAAAAATAATGTATTGAAAAATATACATATATTTATATAAGTGAATCGTATGGATATGGCTTATAGGTATAATACCTATAAGGCATAACAATGTATAATCTAGCAAGTATACATCGAAATATGAAGGAATTGTATAGATATGGCATATAAATGCCATATACATAAGAATAAATTGTATATCAATGCAATAAGATATATAAACCTAGTGAGGGGCGGCACTAGTAAATGAATCGTATGGATATGGCTTATAGGTATAATACCTATAAGGCATAATAATGTATAATATAATAAATATACATTAAAACATGATTGAATTATATAGATATGGCATATAAATGCCATATACTTAAGAATAAATGGTAAAATTTACCCGTATATCACTGAAACACGATATATAAACCTAGTGAGGGTGACACTAGTACTGTAAACATGCTTTTAGAAGATCATGGGTCCAAAAACTACTATAGGGAGGTGGTCGTTGGCGGGCCCCTCCTCGTATTGGTCAAAACCTATGTTATGCATATAAGTTTGTCAATACTATTAAGACCGCCAAGCATATCCATATAAATGTATGGATATGCATAAAAATCCATACAAAAGTGAAAAAAAATAATGTATTGAAAAATATACATATATTTATATAAGTGAATCGTATGGATATGGCTTATAGGTATAATACCTATAAGGCATAACAATGTATAATCTAGCAAGTATACATCGAAATATGAAGGAATTGTATAGATATGGCATATAAATGCCATATAAATAAGAATAAATTGTATATCAATGCAATAAGATATATAAACCTAGTGAGGGGCGGCACTAGTAAATGAATCGTATGGATATGGCTTATAGGTATAATACCTATAAGGCATAATAATGTATAATATAATAAATATACATTAAAATATGATTGAATTATATAGATATGGCATATAAATGCCATATACTTAAGAATAAATGGTAAAATTTACCCGTATATCACTTAAACACGATATATAAACCTAGTGAGGGTGACGCTAGTACTGTAAACATGCTTTTGGAAGATAATGGGTCCAAAAACTACTATAGGGAGGTGGTCGTTGGCGGGCCCCTCCTCGTATTGGTCAAAACCTATGTTATGCATATAAGTTTGTCAATACTATTAAGACCGCCAAGCATATCCATATAAATGTATGGATATGCATAAAAATCCATACAAAAGTGAAAAAAATAATGTATTGAAAAATATACATATATTTATATAAGTGAATCGTATGGATATGGCTTATAGGTATAATACCTATAAGGCATAACAATGTATAATCTAGCAAGTATACATCGAAATATGAAGGAATTGTATAGATATGGCATATAAATGCCATATACATAAGAATAAATTGTATATCAATGCAATAAGATATATAAACCTAGTGAGGGGCGGCACTAGTAAATGAATCGTATGGATATGGCTTATAGGTATAATACCTATAAGGCATAATAATGTATAATATAATAAATATACATTAAAACATGATTGAATTATATAGATATGGCATATAAATGCCATATACTTAAGAATAAATGGTAAAATTTACCCGTATATCACTGAAACACGATATATAAACCTAGTGAGGGTGACACTAGTACTGTAAACATGCTTTTAGAAGATCATGGGTCCAAAAACTACTATAGGGAGGTGGTCGTTGGCGGGCCCCTCCTCGTATTGGTCAAAACCTATGTTATGCATATAAGTTTGTCAATACTATTAAGACCGCCAAGCATATCCATATAAATGTATGGATATGCATAAAAATCCATACAAAAGTGAAAAAAAATAATGTATTGAAAAATATACATATATTTATATAAGTGAATCGTATGGATATGGCTTATAGGTATAATACCTATAAGGCATAACAATGTATAATCTAGCAAGTATACATCGAAATATGAAGGAATTGTATAGATATGGCATATAAATGCCATATAAATAAGAATAAATTGTATATCAATGCAATAAGATATATAAACCTAGTGAGGGGCGGCACTAGTAAATGAATCGTATGGATATGGCTTATAGGTATAATACCTATAAGGCATAATAATGTATAATATAATAAATATACATTAAAATATGATTGAATTATATAGATATGGCATATAATTGCCATATACTTAAGAATACATGGTAAAATTTACCTGTGTATCACTGAAACACGATATATAAACCTAGTGAGGGTGACGCTAGTACTGTAAACATGCTTTTAGAAGATCATGGGTCCAAAAACTACTATAGGGAGGTGGTCGTTGGCGGGCCCCTCCTCGTATTGGTCAAAACTTATGTTATGCGTATGCATATGATTTTGTCAATACTATAAAGAAAACTTGTTTTGTACATACAAAACTAAATGAATTATATGGATATTGAAAAATAAATGGCATTATATCCATATAATGAAAATATACTTGTATTCTCTTATTATAAGAGAGAATACCATATGGGTGGTTGGCAAAGAGAATTGAAAATACCCGAATTGAAGATATTGGGTTCAAAAACTACTATAGGGTGGTGTAGCAAATAAAGTTAAGACCATATATCCATATAATGGATATACACATGTATTCTCTTATTATAAGAAAGAATACCATATGGTTGGTTGGTAAAGATAATTGAAAATACCCGAATTGAAGATTACGGGTTCAAAAACTATTATATGGTGATGTAGCAAATAAAATGAAGATGATATATCCATATAATGGAATTATATGTGTATTCTCTTATTATAAGAGAGAGTTTCAAATGGTTTGGTGGCAAAGACAATTGAAAATACCCGAATTAAAGATAATGGGTCCAAAAACTACTATAGGATGGTCAATGGGCCGGCCATCTCCTATTGACAATAGTCGGTAGATAAGATATTATCCGTCAAATTTGTTTCTGTGTTCATTTATGAATATGGGACTTGGCTCCGCGGTTAATATTTTAAGCCCAAGATAATAAAGTCGAAACAAAGGCCAAGTGTTTCTATTATACATAGAATAACAAATTGTTTCCCAATTTTATCGTTAATTAATCCTATTTAAAACAAAAAGAGGCAGGATTGCTAGATATACATTGTAAATGTATATTTGACCTTTCTGCCTCTATCTTAACTATTTAATATTAGTTTACACAAAAAAAGGCGTAAAAGCGAATTATAAATATATTTTATTATTAAAGTACATATCATATATGCGCTCGGTTTTATATTATATATTACCAAAGAGTCTATATGAATATATACAGATAAATTTTAAATTTATCATCAAAATACAAATGATTTAACTCAATATTATATATTGGTTAAACAAAAATTGTACATGTGTGGATACAATAATGACGTATGTCGAACAAAAATGATATTTTAGAATGAAATATGCATATATAAAGAAAATATTATTACATATTACAAAATATTGTGTTTTAAAGAAGATAAGATATTTCTTTTTTTTAAACATCAATAATTAAAAAACTTGTTATTATTAGTGGCGAAACAAGTATATATTGAAAACAAACGTATACGAATGCTATATAAAAATGGCCGTATTCGATAGAAAACAATCTATAAAATTTATATTGCTAATTTCTATTCAAAAATATGAATGAAATATGAATAAAAACATTATTCTGGTTGATCCTGCCAGTAGTTATATGCTTGTCTCAAAGATTAAGCCATGCATGTCTAAGTACACACGAATTAAAAGTGAAACCGCAAAAGGCTCATTATATCAGTTATGGTTCCTTAGATCGTTAACAGTTACTTGGATAACTGTGGTAATTCTAGAGCTAATACATGCAATTAAAACATGAACCTTATGGGACATGTGCTTTTATTAGGCTAAAACCAAGCGATCGCAAGATCGTTATATTGGTTGAACTCTAGATAACATGCAGATCGTATGGTCTTGTACCGACGACAGATCTTTCAAATGTCTGCCCTATCAACTTTTGATGGTAGTATCTAGGACTACCATGGTTGCAACGGGTAACGGGGAATCAGGGTTCGATTCCGGAGAGGGAGCCTGAGAAACGGCTACCACATCTAAGGAAGGCAGCAGGCGCGTAAATTACCCACTCCCAGCTCGGGGAGGTAGTGACGAAAAATAACAATACAGGACTCATATCCGAGGCCCTGTAATTGGAATGAGTACACTTTAAATCCTTTAACAAGGACCAATTGGAGGGCAAGTCTGGTGCCAGCAGCCGCGGTAATTCCAGCTCCAATAGCGTATATTAAAGTTGTTGCGGTTAAAACGTTCGTAGTTGAACTTGTGCTTCATACGGGTAGTACAACTTACAATTGTGGTTAGTACTATACCTTTATGTATGTAAGCGTATTACCGGTGGAGTTCTTACATGTGCTTAGATACTTGTATTTTTTCATATGTTCCTCCTATTTAAAAACCTGCATTAGTGCTCTTAAACGAGTGTTATTGTGGGCCGGTACAATTACTTTGAACAAATTAGAGTGCTTAAAGCAGGCTTCAAATTTTTTTTTTTTTTTTTTTTGGTTTGAATATATATATTTACGTCTGCCCTAGTGGGCAATAAATTAAATTTTGTGGCAATAAATTCAGTGTTAGTTTACATAAAGCTTATGTAGTGAGGAGTATTAGTGGAAATATGTGGGGGTGTATTACATGTGTTTGCGTGTATGTAATTGCATCATTTAGGGGACCCTGAACGGCAGGTCCGTGGGGTGTCGTCTTTTTAATCGGCGAGGTTCAACGTCGAGCACTCTGGAAGCGAGTGGGTTTGGGTGGTCTTCTATTTTGTCTAGGTGCCGTCTGCTGCGTTTAGCTGCCTCTTCTACCACTGTGGGGAGCTTAAGATCCCTCCTAATTGTGGTGTTTCTCACGTAAAAAGGGGCATTTAAAATTTGGCGTAGTATTCTGTTTTCGACTCTTTCTAATTTCTTAAGGTTTGAGATAGCTGCAGTGCCCCAAAGCTCTATGCCATATGTCCATGTTGGTTTTAAGATGCTGTTATATAGCAGTAATTTGTTTTTAGTTGATAATTTACTCCTTCTTTGTAGTAGCCACCACATTTGTCTGTTTTTTAGCATCAAGAGTTTTGCTTTGCCCACGATATGTTCCTTCCACGTTAGTTTAGAATCCAGGGTCAGACCCAGATATTTTGCAGTGAGCTGTTGCGGGATGGCTGCTCCGTTCAGCATAACCGGTGCGGATATACCTGGTCGTAAGGAGAAAGATATATTCGTTGACTTCTCTGCATTTATGATGACGTTCCATCTTTTAAGCCACGGTTCTATGTTTAACAGAGCTTGCTGCAGGCCTTGCACAGCCAGTGGCAGGGAGTCTGCGGAGACTAAAAACGCCGTGTCGTCAGCATATGTACAGGTCATGTTGAGACTACCCGTGGGAATGGGCATATCCGCGGTGTATATTGAGTACAATATTGGGCTGAGTACACTGCCTTGGGGGACTCCAGCGGCCACTTCGTGGATGGGCGACTCCTGCTGGTTACATCTTACATAAAACCTTCTGTTTTCAAGATAGTCTTTCAAAAGTAGGTAATGAGGAGTAGGCAGGGTGTGCTTTAATTTATACAAAAGGCCCTGGTGCCAGACTCTGTCGAAAGCTTGCCTGACGTCTAAGAATGCTGCAGAGCAGAACCTTTTAGACTCGAAGGAGTCTAAAATGCAGCTCACTACCCTGTGGCACTGTTGAATGGTCCCGTGAGCTCGCCTGAAGCCAAATTGGTGATCTGGGATGATATGTTTTTCATCTAGCACAGGCATCAATCTCCTCAGGAATAATTTTTCCAAGATTTTGGAGAGGATTGGCAGCAGACTGATGGGCCTGTAAGATCCCAGTTCGGCCTCAGGCTTACCTGGTTTGGGGATGACAATAATCTCTGCACATTTCCATTGTGTTGGGAAATGGCCGAGTCTTAGACTTTGGTTCATGATGAACTTCAAGTTTTCAATGCAGTTCGGCGGCATAAGCTTCAGAGCAGTGGCGTCTAGACGATCATATCCAGGAGACTTTGTTGGTTTGAGTGATGTTAACTCCTCCTTTATTTCCTCACAGTCGATTTCTGGAATGGGCAAGTCCATGGGACAAGCCACATCCAGGAAATGAAGGGTCTCTTGATGGTCCACTGGGTCGCACAGGTCGAATGGCTGGAAACTACTCCTTAAGTGGTCGGCAAAGGCGTTTGCTTTTTCCTGGTTTGAGCGACACCAGGCTCCAGTCGATGATTTTATAGGAGCTATCCTCCGTGTGGGTCGCTTCAAATACTTAGTTGCGTTCCAAAGCTTGTGGTCTGCACTACAGGGTTCAAGGTCCGCGAGGTAGGCTTCTAGAGACTTGCTTTTTAGGTCTAGGAGCATCCTGTTAAGGTCTTTACAAGCCCTGTTGTAGATGGTTTTGTCCGACCGTCTTCTACTTAACTGCCAGACCCTCCTCAAACGCCGTTTTTCGCTTACCTTTGTTGCCAGCTCGGTTGACCAGAGATAGTTGTCTCTTTGGCCTCTGGTGTGCACCGTTCGTGTAGTTTCAACGTCCGGGGTGGCGATGCTTGCTGCCAGGTGGACCTGTCTGGTGAGGTACTCCACCGCTTCGTCGATGTCTATCGGACTTTCTAGTACTGGCTGGGGGTCTACATGATTTTCTAGCCAAGATTTAAAAATCGGGATGTTTGTATTCCGTCTGATGAGCTTGACTGCCGTTGGATTTCTCAGATAGGAGTTGCTATATAAAATCTTGACCATGCTGTGATCCGATGCAAGATCATGGCATGCAGCCGTAGATACTTTTGTGGGGTCAATTCCTCTGCTAAATGCAAAGTCCAAGAGGTCCGGAATCTTGGCTGGGTCGGTGGGCCAGTAGGTAGGCTCTCCAGTTGAGTAGACGGTGCAACCCAGTGCCCTGATGCATCTGAGAAGTGTGCTTCCTTTCGGGTTGACGGTCCGTGATCCCCACCAAGTATGTTTTGCGTTGAAGTCGCCTCCGATTAAGAATCTAGGACCCAGATTCAATAGTACGTCAGACAGATCAGTTTGGCTCAATGTGTATCTTGGAGGGAGGTATGCGGAGGCGATGGTAATTTTGCCTAGCGACGTTATGAGGTGGATTTTCGCACACTGCATCCATTCCAGTTGTACGGGCTCGAGCTCCTCGTATTGAATGCCGCGTCTGATGATAATAGAGGCTCCTCCACGTATCCGGTCGCCAGGGTGCAATGCGTTGATTATTTCGTAGCCGGGAATGGTAAAGTGGGATCTGGTGGTGAAGTGTGTCTCGGACACGAGTAAGATGTCTACTTGGTTAGTCTTTATATAATGTTCGACCTCAGGCTTGCTCGTAGCCAAGCCGTTCGCATTCCATATTATAAGTTGGGTGTTTATGGACATTTAAGATTGTTCTGATTGGAGAGCATTGTCATCACTAAGTTTTGGAACTGATTGAACATGGAATTCATCATTGATTCCATTCTGCGCATCATTCTCTCCTCCAAGGCATCAAGGGGGGACTGGCCATTATTGTCGAGGTTTTCAGCCGCTCCAGCCCTAGCAACGTTGGCGTAACTGAATTTCTGATTCCCTGTCTGATTCGCGGCACTGCTCGCTGGGAAATTTGCGCGTGGAGCAGGATTGGATGAAGAAGCAGTTACTGCCTTAGGCTTAGGGCTGAAACGCTTCTTGGCTTCTATGTAGATCCTACAACCGCGGTAGGAGGCGGTGTGATTGTCACCACAATTTCCGCACACAGGTGGGTCTTCCTTTGCCTTCATGCAATTCAGGGAGTCGTGTGATAATCCGCATTTAACACAGACATATTCAAGTTTGCAGTACCTCTTAGTATGCCCGAAAGCTTGGCAGCGGAAGCATTGTACCACCTCATCAAACTTTTTTGGTTCCTCGATGGAGACGACGGCATGGCACAGTCTGTTGATCTCGAAGACTTTCTTGTTTGTTGGAGCTGGTTCAAGGTTAATGAAAAACATCGACAATGGCATTTTAGTTACCCTTGATACTGCATTTTTAGCATCACGCACATTGTGGCCGAGATTCACAAAGGCTTCCTTGACCTCCTCAATTGGTGTAGTGTGGTGTAGTCCCTTAACAACAATGCGGAAAGCTCGCTCTTCCTTAAGTTGGAAGGTACGGAACTCGTATTGACAGTTGTCCAGGTGGGCAACAATTTTTCGGTAAGTGGTGCTGTCCTTCGGCATCAGCCTGATGTTGCCTCTTCCCGTTGCCTTGTAAGAGAAAGTATCGGAATTTACCAATGTGCGCATTTCGTTTAAAAATTCGCCAATGTTTACTACATCCGGGATAAAAATTGGAGGGGGCTTGGGTGCTGTTTTAAGTTCGGTATTATCGACGGTCTTTTCATTGCTGCTCTCTACAGGCAGAGAAGCGAAACGATTTGAGGTGCTAGGACCTATATCCTTCTTTTTGTCTTGATTCACGGCAGCCTTATTCTTTATGGTCTTTTTAGGGAAAATGTAAGGGCGAATTATCTCACCTTCCTCAGGTGACGTGTTGCTTGAGGAGCACGATGAGCTCGGGGTAGGGCTGGGAGATTTTTCCCGTTTCTCCATGATGATTTTCTTTACGCCTCTAATTGACTCTGGCGACCCGGGAGGTAGACTCCTTTTGAGATCTTTTTTTTGCCAAGGGCCTTTTTTGGGTGCGGCTACAGTCGCGTTGTCCACATCCATGCTGCCGGTGTTGCTATTGTCGCCCATGGCGACAGCACCACCAACAAGCACAGCCGGCTAACTGTGTGAGTGAACTATTTATTTCCTTTACCTCTGCTGACAAAAAGTCGACGACGAGGTGTCGCCGAAATGTAGGCAAAAGTATTAGGAGTCGCCGCCCTCTGGCGGAGTGATACAGCGATGAGGTGTCGCCGAATGTATGCTATGAATCCTGAAGTAGTCGCCCTCTGGCGGAATGAAATCAGCTGATTTCCAAAAAACCAACCAATTTGCGGAGACACGAACCGATATAAATTAGTGCAGACGCGAACCGCGCTGCTGTCAAAACGTTATCTAGATAAGGCAGGCGCCACTCGAGAGAGAGCGGCTCTCTTACAACAGTGAAATATGAGTTTTATTGCCGAAATTGGCCTGACACACGGAGCGCCCGAGAGAGCGCCTCTCTCTCAGCACGTCGAATGTTCTCGAATAGTCTGGGGTGGAAAATCGCGATTATGGCCTTCCTACCACCTTTTTCGTGCAGAAAACACACGGAATGATTATGCGAACACAATGCGCGAATATTTATGCTATTTTTAGCAAGGAAAAATGCGTTTTACAGCCGAAATTGGCCCGACACACGGAGCGCCCGAGAGAGCGCCTCTCTCTCAGCACGTCGAATGTTCTCGAACTGTCTGGGGTGGAAAATCGCGGTTTTGGCCTTCCTACCACCTTTTTTGTGCAGAAAACACGCGTAATGATTATGCGAACACAATGCGCGAATATTTATGCTATTTTTAGCAAGGAAAAACGCGTTTTACTGCCGAAATTGACCTGTCACACGGAGCGCTCGAAAAACACGTCTGCTCTCCAGAGCATTTGACTGACAACTGAGGCTTCAAATGCCTGAATATTCTGTGCATGGGATAATGAAATAAGACCTCTGTTCTGCTTTCATTGGTTTTCAGATCAAGAGGTAATGATTAATAGAAGCAGTTTGGGGGCATTAGTATTACGACGCGAGAGGTGAAATTCTTGGACCGTCGTAAGACTAACTTAAGCGAAAGCATTTGCCAAAGATGTTTTCATTAATCAAGAACGAAAGTTAGAGGTTCGAAGGCGATCAGATACCGCCCTAGTTCTAACCATAAACGATGCCAGCTAGCAATTGGGTGTAGCTACTTTTATGGCTCTCTCAGTCGCTTCCCGGGAAACCAAAGCTTTTGGGCTCCGGGGGAAGTATGGTTGCAAAGCTGAAACTTAAAGGAATTGACGGAAGGGCACCACCAGGAGTGGAGCCTGCGGCTTAATTTGACTCAACACGGGAAAACTAACCAGGTCCGAACATAAGTGTGTAAGACAGATTGATAGCTCTTTCTCGAATCTATGGGTGGTGGTGCATGGCCGTTCTTAGTTCGTGGAGTGATTTGTCTGGTTAATTCCGATAACGAACGAGACTCAAATATATTAAATAGATATCTTCAGGATTATGGTGTTGAAGCTTATATAGCCTTCATTCATGGTGGCAGTAAAATGTTTATTGTGTTTGAATGTGTTTATATAAGTGGAGCCGTACCTGTTGGTTTGTCCCATTATAAGGACACTAGCTTCTTAAATGGACAAATTGCGTCTAGCAATAATGAGATTGAGCAATAACAGGTCTGTGATGCCCTTAGATGTCCTGGGCTGCACGCGCGCTACAATGAAAGTATCAACGTGTATTTCCTAGACCGAGAGGTCCGGGTAAACCGCTGAACCACTTTCATGCTTGGGATTGTGAACTGAAACTGTTCACATGAACTTGGAATTCCCAGTAAGTGTGAGTCATTAACTCGCATTGATTACGTCCCTGCCCTTTGTACACACCGCCCGTCGCTACTACCGATTGAATTATTTAGTGAGGTCTCCGGACGTGATCACTGTGACGCCTTGTGTGTTACGGTTGTTTCGCAAAAGTTGACCGAACTTGATTATTTAGAGGAAGTAAAAGTCGTAACAAGGTTTCCGTAGGTGAACCTGCGGAAGGATCATTATTGTTTAATATCCTTACCGTTAATAAAAAAATTTGTTTTTATTATAATAACATTATTATAGTAATACAAATAAAATATTAAATTGCCAAAAATATGATCTATATATATAGATCAAATACAATTTCGAAAAAGCAAGTCGAAATATAATAATTGTAATAAGAAATATATAATATATAAATATATTATTGCAATAAATAAGAGAAATAAATAAGCAAGAAAGCGAAAGCAAACAAATAACAAATTCGAACAAGCAAATCGAAATTATTTGATATTATTATTATATTGTATATTAAATGCAATTAATAAAACACTGTGTGTATATGGACCATAATATACACGCGTTGCGATATGTATTGTTCATCTCAGTTATGCGCATACATTGGATAATGCAACAACCTAAAATGTACAATGTTGTACCTGATTAATACAGGTTAATGTTTTATATAAATTTCAATATATATCGCTAAAAAGTATTTAATACCGTAAATGCCATTAAAAAAATACTTGATATATTATTGGTTATATGAAACTAAGACATTTCGCAGCATTCGTTTTAGGTATAAAAATAAATTTATTGAAGGAATTGATATATGCCAGTAAAATGGTGTATTTTTAATTTCTTTCAATAAAAACATATATGACAAAATTAACAAACCGATATATAAAACTCTAAGCGGTGGATCACTCGGCTCATGGGTCGATGAAGAACGCAGCAAACTGTGCGTCATCGTGTGAACTGCAGGACACATGAACATCGACATTTTGAACGCATATCGCAGTCCATGCTGTTATGTACTTTAATTAATTTTATAGTGCTGCTTGGACTACATATGGTTGAGGGTTGTAAGACTATGCTAATTAAGTTGTTTATACAAATTTTATAATGAAATTTTATAAGCATATGGTATATTATTGGATAATAATAATTTAATTATTTTATTCATAATATTAACAAATATATGAAAAACATTATCTCACATTAGTAAATTAATTTGAATGTGAAAAACGAAGAGAAATATTTTCTTTTTCAATCAAATAATACTGAGAAATGTCTAGCATAAAAAATTTATCTAGAATTGTCTCTTATTAACGATTAGAAAATAGAAAGCCGTTGACTATATTATTATTCTTCGTTGATTCGTTAGACCAAACAAATGCCATACAAATATATATATATATAAATATAACGAATTTAATAAAATGTTTTATCATTATATATAAAGAATTAATTGCAAATAAAAGTTATACACAACCTCAACTCATATGGGACTACCCCCTGAATTTAAGCATATTAATTAGGGGAGGAAAAGAAACTAACCAGGATTTTCTTAGTAGCGGCGAGCGAAAAGAAATCAGTTCAGCACTAAGTCACTTTGTCTATATGGCAAATGTGAGATGCAGTGTATGGAGCGTCAATATTCTAGTATGAGAAATTAACGATTTAAGTCCTTCTTAAATGAGGCCATTTACCCATAGAGGGTGCCAGGCCCGTATAACGTTAATGATTACTAGATGATGTTTCCAAAGAGTCGTGTTGCTTGATAGTGCAGCACTAAGTGGGTGGTAAACTCCATCTAAAACTAAATATAACCATGAGACCGATAGTAAACAAGTACCGTGAGGGAAAGTTGAAAAGAACTCTGAATAGAGAGTTAAACAGTACGTGAAACTGCTTAGAGGTTAAGCCCGATGAACCTGAATATCCGTTATGGAAAATTCATCATTAAAATTGTAATATTTAAACAATATTATGATAATAGTGTGCATTTTTTCCATATAAGGACATTGTAATCTATTAGCATACAAAATTTATCATAAAATATAACTTATAGTTTATTCAAATTAATTTGCTTGCATTTTAACACAGAATAAATGTTATTAATTTGATAAAGTGCTGATAGATTTATATGAATACAGTGCGTTAATTTTTCGGAATTATATAATGGCATAATTATCATTGATTTTTGTGTTTATTATATGCACTTGTATGATTAACAATGCGAAAGATTCAGGATACCTTCGGGACCCGTCTTGAAACACGGACCAAGGAGTCTAACATATGTGCAAGTTATTGGGATATAAACCTAATAGCGTAATTAACTTGACTAATAATGGGATTAGTTTTTTAACTATTTATAGCTAATTAACACAATCCCGGGGCGTTCTATATAGTTATGTATAATGATATTTATATTATTTATGCCTCTAACTGGAACGTACCTTGAGCATATATGCTGTGACCCGAAAGATGGTGAACTATACTTGATCAGGTTGAAGTCAGGGGAAACCCTGATGGAAGACCGAAACAGTTCTGACGTGCAAATCGATTGTCAGAATTGAGTATAGGGGCGAAAGACCAATCGAACCATCTAGTAGCTGGTTCCTTCCGAAGTTTCCCTCAGGATAGCTGGTGCATTTTAATGTTATATAAAATAATCTTATCTGGTAAAGCGAATGATTAGAGGCCTTAGGGTCGAAACGATCTTAACCTATTCTCAAACTTTAAATGGGTAAGAACCTTAACTTTCTTGATATGAAGTTCAAGGTTATGATATAATGTGCCCAGTGGGCCACTTTTGGTAAGCAGAACTGGCGCTGTGGGATGAACCAAACGTAATGTTACGGTGCCCAAATTAACAACTCATGCAGATACCATGAAAGGCGTTGGTTGCTTAAAACAGCAGGACGGTGATCATGGAAGTCGAAATCCGCTAAGGAGTGTGTAACAACTCACCTGCCGAAGCAACTAGCCCTTAAAATGGATGGCGCTTAAGTTGTATACCTATACATTACCGCTAAAGTAGATGATTTATATTACTTGTGATATAAATTTTGAAACTTTAGTGAGTAGGAAGGTACAATGGTATGCGTAGAAGTGTTTGGCGCAAGCCTGCATGGAGCTGCCATTGGTACAGATCTTGGTGGTAGTAGCAAATAATCGAATGAGACCTTGGAGGACTGAAGTGGAGAAGGGTTTCGTGTGAACAGTGGTTGATCACGAGTTAGTCGGTCCTAAGTTCAAGGCGAAAGCCGAAAATTTTCAAGTAAAACACAAATGCCATACAAATATATTATATTATATAAATCAAGCTAATTAATATACTTGAATAATTTTGAACGAAAGGGAATACGGTTCCAATTCCGTAACCTGTTGAGTATCCGTTTGTTATTAAATATGGGCCTCGTGCTCATCCTGGCAACAGGAACGACCATAAAGAAGCCGTCGAGAGATATCGGAAGAGTTTTCTTTTCTGTTTTATAGCCGTACTACCATGGAAGTCTTTCGCAGAGAGATATGGTAGATGGGCTAGAAGAGCATGACATATACTGTTGTGTCGATATTTTCTCCTCGGACCTTGAAAATTTATGGTGGGGACACGCAAACTTCTCAACAGGCCGTACCAATATCCGCAGCTGGTCTCCAAGGTGAAGAGTCTCTAGTCGATAGAATAATGTAGGTAAGGGAAGTCGGCAAATTAGATCCGTAACTTCGGGATAAGGATTGGCTCTGAAGATTGAGATAGTCGGGCTTGATTGGGAAACAATAACATGGTTTATGTGCTCGTTCTGGGTAAATAGAGTGTCTGGCATTTATGTTGGTCACTTGTTCCCCGGATAGTTTAGTTACGTAGCCAATTGTGGAACTTTCTTGCTAAAATTTTTAAGAATACTAATTGGGTTAAACCAATTAGTTCTTATTAATTATAACGATTATCAATTAACAATCAATTCAGAACTGGCACGGACTTGGGGAATCCGACTGTCTAATTAAAACAAAGCATTGTGATGGCCCTAGCGGGTGTTGACACAATGTGATTTCTGCCCAGTGCTCTGAATGTCAAAGTGAAGAAATTCAAGTAAGCGCGGGTCAACGGCCAAATGCCTCGTCATCTAATTAGTGACGCGCATGAATGGATTAACGAGATTCCTACTGTCCCTATCTACTATCTAGCGAAACCACAGCCAAGGGAACGGGCTTGGAATAATTAGCGGGGAAAGAAGACCCTTTTGAGCTTGACTCTAATCTGGCAGTGTAAGGAGACATAAGAGGTGTAGAATAAGTGGGAGATATTAGACTTCGGTTTGGTATCGCCAATGAAATACCACTACTCTTATTGTTTCCTTACTTACTTGATTAAATGGAACGTGTATCATTTCCTAGCCATTATACGGATATATTTATTATATCTTATGGTATTGGGTTTTGATGCAAGCTTCTTGATCAAAGTATCACGAGTTTGTTATATAATCGCAAACAAATTCTTTAATAAAACGGTGCATTTATGTATTTTTGATTTGAAAATTTGGAATAACTCCAATTACTCAGGTATGATCCAATTCAAGGACATTGCCAGGTAGGGAGTTTGACTGGGGCGGTACATCTCTCAAATAATAACGGAGGTGTCCCAAGGCCAGCTCAGTGCGGACAGAAACCACACATAGAGCAAAAGGGCAAATGCTGACTTGATCTCGGTGTTCAGTACACACAGGGACAGCAAAAGCTCGGCCTATCGATCCTTTTGGTTTAAAGAGTTTTTAACAAGAGGTGTCAGAAAAGTTACCATAGGGATAACTGGCTTGTGGCGGCCAAGCGTTCATAGCGACGTCGCTTTTTGATCCTTCGATGTCGGCTCTTCCTATCATTGTGAAGCAAAATTCACCAAGCGTTGGATTGTTCACCCATGCAAGGGAACGTGAGCTGGGTTTAGACCGTCGTGAGACAGGTTAGTTTTACCCTACTAATGACAAAACGTTGTTGCGACAGCATTCCTGCGTAGTACGAGAGGAACCGCAGGTACGGACCAATGGCACAATACTTGTTCGAGCGAACAGTGGTATGACGCTACGTCCGTTGGATTATGCCTGAACGCCTCTAAGGTCGTATCCGTGCTGGACTGCAATGATAAATAAGGGGCAATTTGCATTGTATGGCTTCTAAACCATTTAAAGTTTATAATTTACTTTATAAACGACAATGGATGTGATGCCAATGTAATTTGTAACATAGTAAATTGGGAGGATCTTTGATCACCTGATGCCGCGCTAGTTACATATAAAAGCATTATTTAATACAATGACAAAGCCTAGAATCAATTGTAAACGACTTTTGTAACAGGCAAGGTGTTGTAAGTGGTTGAGCAGCTGCCATACTGCGATCCACTGAAGCTTATCCTTTGCTTGATGATTCGATAATAAAGATGTTGCAAGCGGCATAATAATTTATGCTTGCTTGCAACGGCGCGCCACTTTGTGGTTAGCAAAAGGTCTAGTAATATAAGAGACCTATAAAAAAATCAATATATTATTATAAATAAATATTGAACAAACAAAATGCATCGTCATCTTTATTAGTGACGCGATGATAAAGTGGCAAACATATTCCATGTATAAATATTCCTATGGTATTTTGATAATGCAAGTAAAGAGGACATATATAAAAGTAAGTATATGTTCCTCCAATGGTAGCAGCGGTTGGTTGGTTGGTGTCTGCTCCTCTTATTGTTCAAAACTTATGTTATGGTAGCAAGTCTGTATCGTCATATTATTAGTGACGCGAAAAATTAGTGGCAAACAATATTCGATGTATAAATATTCCTATGGTATTAATATTCAAATGAAGAGACCATTTAAATAAAGAGGACATATATAAAAGTAAGTATATGTTCCTCCAATGGTAGCAGCGGTTGGTTGGTTGGTGTCTGCTCCTCTTATTGTTCAAAACTTATGTTATGGTAGCAAGTCTGTATCGTCATATTATAAGTGACGCGAAAAATTAATGGCAAACATATTCGATGTATATAAATATTCCTATGGTATTCAAATTCAAGTAAAGAGACCATTAAAGTACAGAGAGAGGCCATATAATAAGTAAGTATATGTTCCTCCAATGGTAGCAGTGGTTGGTTGGTTGGTTGGTTGGCGGCTGCTCCTCTTATTGTTCAAAACTTATGTTATGGTAGCAAGTCTGTATCGTCATATTATAAGTGACGCGAAAAATTAGTGGCAAACATATTCGATGTATAAATATTCCTATGGTATTGAAATTCAAATAAAGAGACCATTAAAATAAAGAGGACATATATAAAAGTAAGTAATGGTAGCGGCGGTTGGTTGGTTGGCGGCTGCTCTTATTGTTCAAAACTTATGTTATCAATATGAGTTTGGCAATACAATAAAGAAGACCAATCTAATCCATATAAGACTAAATGGATTATATGGATATGCTTAGGAAACCCATATATTAATAAAAAAAAATTTATGTATAGAAAATTATACATATATGTATTTATATAAATGAATCGTATGGATATGGCTTATAGTAGATATAATACCTTTAAGGCATATTAATGTATAATATAGTAAATATATATACGTTGAAATATAAATGCATTTTTATATATATGGCAGCATATAAGTGTCATATGAAAAATAATAGAGTTTACCCATATATCACTGAAATGAGATATATAAACCTAGTGAGGGGCGGCACTAGTGAATGAATCGTATAGATATGGCTTACAGGTATAATACCTATATGTCATAATATGGTTTAATATTATAAATATACATTTAAATATGAATGAATTGTATAGATATGGCTTTTAAATGCCATATGCATAAGAATAAATAGAATGATTAACACTTATATCACTGAAATAAGATATAAAAACCTAGTGAAGGGTGGCACTAGTACTGTAAACATGATTTTGGCAGAGCTCGGGGTAAAAAACTACTATAGGGAGGTGGTCGTTGGCGGGCCCCTCCTCGTATTGGTCAAAACCTATGTTATACATATGAGGTTGTCAATACTATAAAGAACGCCAAGCATATCCATATAAATGTATGGATATGCATACAAATCCATACAAAAGTGAAAAAAAATAATGTATTGAAAAATATACATATATTTATATAAGTGAATCGTATGGATATGTCTTATAGGTATAATACCTATAAGGCATAACAATGTATAATCTAGCAAATATACATCGAAATATGCAGGAATTGTATAGATATGGCATATAAATGCCATATACATAAGAATAAATTGTATATCAATGCAATAAGATATATAAACCTAGTGAGGGGCGGCACTAGTAAATGAATCGTATGGATATGGCTTATAGGTATAATACCTATAAGGCATAATAATGTATAATATAATAAATATACATTAAAACATGATTGAATTATATAGATATGGCATATAAATGCCATATACTTAAGAATAAATGGTAAAATTTACCCGTATATCACTTAAACACGATATATAAACCTAGTGAGGGTGACGCTAGTACTGTAAACATGCTTTTGGAAGATAATGGGTCCAAAAACTACTATAGGGAGGTGGTCGTTGGCGGGCCCCTCCTCGTATTGGTCAAAACCTATGTTATGCATATAAGTTTGTCAATACTATTAAGACCGCCAAGCATATCCATATAAATGTATGGATATGCATAAAAATCCATACAAAAGTGAAAAAAAATAATGTATTGAAAAATATACATATATTTATATAAGTGAATCGTATGGATATGGCTTATAGGTATAATACCTATAAGGCATAACAATGTATAATCTAGCAAGTATACATCGAAATATGAAGGAATTGTATAGATATGGCATATAAATGCCATATACATAAGAATAAATTGTATATCAATGCAATAAGATATATAAACCTAGTGAGGGGCGGCACTAGTAAATGAATCGTATGGATATGGCTTATAGGTATAATACCTATAAGGCATAATAATGTATAATATAATAAATATACATTAAAACATGATTGAATTATATAGATATGGCATATAAATGCCATATACTTAAGAATAAATGGTAAAATTTACCCGTATATCACTGAAACACGATATATAAACCTAGTGAGGGTGACACTAGTACTGTAAACATGCTTTTAGAAGATCATGGGTCCAAAAACTACTATAGGGAGGTGGTCGTTGGCGGGCCCCTCCTCGTATTGGTCAAAACCTATGTTATGCATATAAGTTTGTCAATACTATTAAGACCGCCAAGCATATCCATATAAATGTATGGATATGCATAAAAATCCATACAAAAGTGAAAAAAAATAATGTATTGAAAAATATACATATATTTATATAAGTGAATCGTATGGATATGGCTTATAGGTATAATACCTATAAGGCATAACAATGTATAATCTAGCAAGTATACATCGAAATATGAAGGAATTGTATAGATATGGCATATAAATGTCATATAAATAAGAATAAATTGTATATCAATGCAATAAGATATATAAACCTAGTGAGGGGCGGCACTAGTAAATGAATCGTATGGATATGGCTTATAGGTATAATACCTATAAGGCATAATAATGTATAATATAATAAATATACATTAAAATATGATTGAATTATATAGATATGGCATATAAATGCCATATACTTAAGAATAAATGGTAAAATTTACCCGTATATCACTGAAACACGATATATAAACCTAGTGAGGGTGACACTAGTACTGTAAACATGCTTTTAGAAGATCATGGGTCCAAAAACTACTATAGGGAGGTGGTCGTTGGCGGGCCTCTCCTCGTATTGGTCAAAACCTATGTTATGCATATAAGTTTGTCAATACTATTAAGACCGCCAAGCATATCCATATAAATGTATGGATATGCATAAAAATCCATACAAAAGTGAAAAAAATAATGTATTAAAAAATATACATATATTTATATAAGTGAATCGTATGGATATGGCTTATAGGTATAATACCTATAAGGCATAACAATGTATAATCTAGCAAATATACATCGAAATATGCAGGAATTGTATAGATATGGCATATAAATGCCATATAAATAAGAATAAATTGTATATCAATGCAATAAGATATATAAACCTAGTGAGGGGCGGCACTAGTAAATGAATCGTATGGATATGGCTTATAGGTATAATACCTATAAGGCATAATAATGTATAATATAATAAATATACATTAAAATATGATTGAATTATATAGATATGGCATATAAATGCCATATACTTAAGAATAAATGGTAAAATTTACCCGTATATCACTGAAACACGATATATAAACCTAGTGAGGGTGACACTAGTACTGTAAACATGCTTTTAGAAGATCATGGGTCCAAAAACTACTATAGGGAGGTGGTCGTTGGCGGGCCCCTCCTCGTATTGGTCAAAACCTATGTTATGCATATAAGTTTGTCAATACTATTAAGACCGCCAAGCATATCCATATAAATGTATGGATATGCATAAAAATCCATACAAAAGTGAAAAAAAATAATGTATTGAAAAATATACATATATTTATATAAGTGAATCGTATGGATATGTCTTATAGGTATAATACCTATAAGGCATAACAATGTATAATCTAGCAAATATACATCGAAATATGCAGGAATTGTATAGATATGGCATATAAATGCCATATACATAAGAATAAATTGTATATCAATGCAATAAGATATATAAACCTAGTGAGGGGCGGCACTAGTAAATGAATCGTATGGATATGGCTTATAGGTATAATACCTATAAGGCATAATAATGTATAATATAATAAATATACATTAAAACATGATTGAATTATATAGATATGGCATATAAATGCCATATACTTAAGAATAAATGGTAAAATTTACCCGTATATCACTTAAACACGATATATAAACCTAGTGAGGGTGACGCTAGTACTGTAAACATGCTTTTGGAAGATAATGGGTCCAAAAACTACTATAGGGAGGTGGTCGTTGGCGGGCCCCTCCTCGTATTGGTCAAAACCTATGTTATGCATATAAGTTTGTCAATACTATTAAGACCGCCAAGCATATCCATATAAATGTATGGATATGCATAAAAATCCATACAAAAGTGAAAAAAAATAATGTATTGAAAAATATACATATATTTATATAAGTGAATCGTATGGATATGGCTTATAGGTATAATACCTATAAGGCATAACAATGTATAATCTAGCAAGTATACATCGAAATATGAAGGAATTGTATAGATATGGCATATAAATGCCATATACATAAGAATAAATTGTATATCAATGCAATAAGATATATAAACCTAGTGAGGGGCGGCACTAGTAAATGAATCGTATGGATATGGCTTATAGGTATAATACCTATAAGGCATAATAATGTATAATATAATAAATATACATTAAAACATGATTGAATTATATAGATATGGCATATAAATGCCATATACTTAAGAATAAATGGTAAAATTTACCCGTATATCACTGAAACACGATATATAAACCTAGTGAGGGTGACACTAGTACTGTAAACATGCTTTTAGAAGATCATGGGTCCAAAAACTACTATAGGGAGGTGGTCGTTGGCGGGCCCCTCCTCGTATTGGTCAAAACCTATGTTATGCATATAAGTTTGTCAATACTATTAAGACCGCCAAGCATATCCATATAAATGTATGGATATGCATAAAAATCCATACAAAAGTGAAAAAAAATAATGTATTGAAAAATATACATATATTTATATAAGTGAATCGTATGGATATGGCTTATAGGTATAATACCTATAAGGCATAACAA
The DNA here is from genome assembly GCF_043229965.1 of Drosophila suzukii. Taxonomy (NCBI): domain Eukaryota; kingdom Metazoa; phylum Arthropoda; class Insecta; order Diptera; family Drosophilidae; genus Drosophila; species Drosophila suzukii. Next base: position 411,932 of record NC_092085.1, on the reverse strand, counting down.
TGTATAATCTAGCAAGTATACATCGAAATATGAAGGAATTGTATAGATATGGCATATAAATGCCATATAAATAAGAATAAATTGTATATCAATGCAATAAGATATATAAACCTAGTGAGGGGCGGCACTAGTAAATGAATCGTATGGATATGGCTTATAGGTATAATACCTATAAGGCATAATAATGTATAATATAATAAATATACATTAAAATATGATTGAATTATATAGATATGGCATATAAATGCCATATACTTAAGAATAAATGGTAAAATTTACCCGTATATCACTGAAACACGATATATAAACCTAGTGAGGGTGACACTAGTACTGTAAACATGCTTTTAGAAGATCATGGGTCCAAAAACTACTATAGGGAGGTGGTCGTTGGCGGGCCTCTCCTCGTATTGGTCAAAACCTATGTTATGCATATAAGTTTGTCAATACTATTAAGACCGCCAAGCATATCCATATAAATGTATGGATATGCATAAAAATCCATACAAAAGTGAAAAAAATAATGTATTAAAAAATATACATATATTTATATAAGTGAATCGTATGGATATGGCTTATAGGTATAATACCTATAAGGCATAACAATGTATAATCTAGCAAATATACATCGAAATATGCAGGAATTGTATAGATATGGCATATAAATGCCATATAAATAAGAATAAATTGTATATCAATGCAATAAGATATATAAACCTAGTGAGGGGCGGCACTAGTAAATGAATCGTATGGATATGGCTTATAGGTATAATACCTATAAGGCATAATAATGTATAATATAATAAATATACATTAAAATATGATTGAATTATATAGATATGGCATATAAATGCCATATACTTAAGAATAAATGGTAAAATTTACCCGTATATCACTGAAACACGATATATAAACCTAGTGAGGGTGACACTAGTACTGTAAACATGCTTTTAGAAGATCATGGGTCCAAAAACTACTATAGGGAGGTGGTCGTTGGCGGGCCCCTCCTCGTATTGGTCAAAACCTATGTTATGCATATAAGTTTGTCAATACTATTAAGACCGCCAAGCATATCCATATAAATGTATGGATATGCATAAAAATCCATACAAAAGTGAAAAAAAATAATGTATTAAAAAATATACATATATTTATATAAGTGAATCGTATGGATATGGCTTATAGGTATAATACCTATAAGGCATAACAATGTATAATCTAGCAAATATACATCGAAATATGCAGGAATTGTATAGATATGGCATATAAATGCCATATAAATAAGAATAAATTGTATATCAATGCAATAAGATATATAAACCTAGTGAGGGGCGGCACTAGTAAATGAATCGTATGGATATGGCTTATAGGTATAATACCTATAAGGCATAATAATGTATAATATAATAAATATACATTAAAATATGATTGAATTATATAGATATGGCATATAAATGCCATATACTTAAGAATAAATGGTAAAATTTACCCGTATATCACTGAAACACGATATATAAACCTAGTGAGGGTGACACTAGTACTGTAAACATGCTTTTAGAAGATCATGGGTCCAAAAACTACTATAGGGAGGTGGTCGTTGGCGGGCCCCTCCTCGTATTGGTCAAAACCTATGTTATGCATATAAGTTTGTCAATACTATTAAGACCGCCAAGCATATCCATATAAATGTATGGATATGCATAAAAATCCATACAAAAGTGAAAAAAAATAATGTATTAAAAAATATACATATATTTATATAAGTGAATCGTATGGATATGGCTTATAGGTATAATACCTATAAGGCATAACAATGTATAATCTAGCAAGTATACATCGAAATATGAAGGAATTGTATAGATATGGCATATAAATGCCATATAAATAAGAATAAATTGTATATCAATGCAATAAGATATATAAACCTAGTGAGGG
>NC_092085.1:362500-405000 GCF_043229965.1 Drosophila suzukii | reverse complement strand
TGGCAAATGTGAGATGCAGTGTATGGAGCGTCAATATTCTAGTATGAGAAATTAACGATTTAAGTCCTTCTTAAATGAGGCCATTTACCCATAGAGGGTGCCAGGCCCGTATAACGTTAATGATTACTAGATGATGTTTCCAAAGAGTCGTGTTGCTTGATAGTGCAGCACTAAGTGGGTGGTAAACTCCATCTAAAACTAAATATAACCATGAGACCGATAGTAAACAAGTACCGTGAGGGAAAGTTGAAAAGAACTCTGAATAGAGAGTTAAACAGTACGTGAAACTGCTTAGAGGTTAAGCCCGATGAACCTGAATATCCGTTATGGAAAATTCATCATTAAAATTGTAATATTTAAACAATATTATGATAATAGTGTGCATTTTTTCCATATAAGGACATTGTAATCTATTAGCATACAAAATTTATCATAAAATATAACTTATAGTTTATTCAAATTAATTTGCTTGCATTTTAACACAGAATAAATGTTATTAATTTGATAAAGTGCTGATAGATTTATATGAATACAGTGCGTTAATTTTTCGGAATTATATAATGGCATAATTATCATTGATTTTTGTGTTTATTATATGCACTTGTATGATTAACAATGCGAAAGATTCAGGATACCTTCGGGACCCGTCTTGAAACACGGACCAAGGAGTCTAACATATGTGCAAGTTATTGGGATATAAACCTAATAGCGTAATTAACTTGACTAATAATGGGATTAGTTTTTTAACTATTTATAGCTAATTAACACAATCCCGGGGCGTTCTATATAGTTATGTATAATGATATTTATATTATTTATGCCTCTAACTGGAACGTACCTTGAGCATATATGCTGTGACCCGAAAGATGGTGAACTATACTTGATCAGGTTGAAGTCAGGGGAAACCCTGATGGAAGACCGAAACAGTTCTGACGTGCAAATCGATTGTCAGAATTGAGTATAGGGGCGAAAGACCAATCGAACCATCTAGTAGCTGGTTCCTTCCGAAGTTTCCCTCAGGATAGCTGGTGCATTTTAATGTTATATAAAATAATCTTATCTGGTAAAGCGAATGATTAGAGGCCTTAGGGTCGAAACGATCTTAACCTATTCTCAAACTTTAAATGGGTAAGAACCTTAACTTTCTTGATATGAAGTTCAAGGTTATGATATAATGTGCCCAGTGGGCCACTTTTGGTAAGCAGAACTGGCGCTGTGGGATGAACCAAACGTAATGTTACGGTGCCCAAATTAACAACTCATGCAGATACCATGAAAGGCGTTGGTTGCTTAAAACAGCAGGACGGTGATCATGGAAGTCGAAATCCGCTAAGGAGTGTGTAACAACTCACCTGCCGAAGCAACTAGCCCTTAAAATGGATGGCGCTTAAGTTGTATACCTATACATTACCGCTAAAGTAGATGATTTATATTACTTGTGATATAAATTTTGAAACTTTAGTGAGTAGGAAGGTACAATGGTATGCGTAGAAGTGTTTGGCGCAAGCCTGCATGGAGCTGCCATTGGTACAGATCTTGGTGGTAGTAGCAAATAATCGAATGAGACCTTGGAGGACTGAAGTGGAGAAGGGTTTCGTGTGAACAGTGGTTGATCACGAGTTAGTCGGTCCTAAGTTCAAGGCGAAAGCCGAAAATTTTCAAGTAAAACACAAATGCCATACAAATATATTATATTATATAAATCAAGCTAATTAATATACTTGAATAATTTTGAACGAAAGGGAATACGGTTCCAATTCCGTAACCTGTTGAGTATCCGTTTGTTATTAAATATGGGCCTCGTGCTCATCCTGGCAACAGGAACGACCATAAAGAAGCCGTCGAGAGATATCGGAAGAGTTTTCTTTTCTGTTTTATAGCCGTACTACCATGGAAGTCTTTCGCAGAGAGATATGGTAGATGGGCTAGAAGAGCATGACATATACTGTTGTGTCGATATTTTCTCCTCGGACCTTGAAAATTTATGGTGGGGACACGCAAACTTCTCAACAGGCCGTACCAATATCCGCAGCTGGTCTCCAAGGTGAAGAGTCTCTAGTCGATAGAATAATGTAGGTAAGGGAAGTCGGCAAATTAGATCCGTAACTTCGGGATAAGGATTGGCTCTGAAGATTGAGATAGTCGGGCTTGATTGGGAAACAATAACATGGTTTATGTGCTCGTTCTGGGTAAATAGAGTGTCTGGCATTTATGTTGCCGGATAGTTTAGTTACGTAGCCAATTGTGGAACTTTCTTGCTAAAATTTTTAAGAATACTAATTGGGTTAAACCAATTAGTTCTTATTAATTATAACGATTATCAATTAACAATCAATTCAGAACTGGCACGGACTTGGGGAATCCGACTGTCTAATTAAAACAAAGCATTGTGATGGCCCTAGCGGGTGTTGACACAATGTGATTTCTGCCCAGTGCTCTGAATGTCAAAGTGAAGAAATTCAAGTAAGCGCGGGTCAACGGCGGGAGTAACTATGACTCTCTTAAGGTAGCCAAATGCCTCGTCATCTAATTAGTCAGTCGTCAGTCAAATGCTCTGGAGAGCAGACGTGTTTTTCGAGCGCTCCGTGTGACAGGTCAATTTCGGCAGTAAAACGCGTTTTTCCTTGCTAAAAATAGCATAAATATTCGCGCATTGTGTTCGCATAATCATTACGCGTGTTTTCTGCACGAAATAGGTGGTAGGAAGGCCAAAACCGCGATTTTCCACCCCAGACAGTTCGAGAACATTCGACGTGCTGAGAGAGAGGCGCTCTCTCGGGCGCTCCGTGTGTCGGGCCAATTTCGGCTGTAAAAGGCATTTTTCCTTGCTAAAAATAGCATAAATATTCGCGCATTGTGTTCGCATAATCATTCCGTGTGTTTTCTGCACAAAAAGTGGTAGGAAGGCCAAAATCGCGATTTTCCACCCCAGACAATTCGAGAACATTCGACGTGCTGAGAGAGAGGCGCTCTCTCGGGCGCTCCGTGTGTCGGGCCAATTTCGGCTGTAAAACGCATTTTTCCTTGCTAAAAATAGCATAAATATTCGCGCATTGTGTTCGTATAATCATTCCGTGTGTTTTCTGCACAAAAAAGTGGTAGGAAGGCCAAAATCGCGATTTTCCACCCCAGACAATTCGAGAACATTCGACGTGCTGAGAGAGAGGCGCTCTCTCGGGCGCTCCGTGTGTCAGGCCAATTTCGGCAATAAAACTCATATTTCACTGTTGTAAGAGAGCCGCTCTCTCTCGAGTGGCGCCTGCCTTATCTAGATAACGTTTTGACAGCAGCGCGGTTCGCGTCTGCACTAATTTATATCGGTTCGTGTCTCCGCAAATTGGTTGGTTTTTTGGAAATCAGCTGATTCATTCCGCCAGAGGGCGACTACTTCAGGATTCATAGCATACATTCGGCGACACCTCATCGCTGTATCACTCCGCCAGAGGGCGGCGACTCCTAATACTTTTGCCTACATTTCGGCGACACCTCGTCGTCGACTTTTTGTCAGCAGAGGTAAAGGAAATAAATAGTTCACTCACACTGTTAGCCGGCTGTGCTTGTTGGTGGTGCTGTCGCCATGGGTGACAATAGCATCACCGGAGTCAAAAGGAGTCTACCTCCCGGGTCGCCAGAGTCAATTAAAGGCGTAAAGAAAATCATCATGGATAAACGGGAAAAATCTCCCAGCCCTACCCCGAGCTCATCGTGCTCCTCAAGCAACACGTCACCTGAGGAAGGTGAGATAATTCACCCTTACATTTTCCCTAAAAAGACCATAAAGAATAAGGCTGCCGTGAATCAAGACAAAAAGAAGGATATAGGTCCTAGCACCTCAAATCGTTTCGCTTCTCTGCCTGTAGAGAGCAGCAATGAAAAGACCGTCGATAATGCCGAACTTAAAACAGCACCCAAGCCCCCTCCAATTTTTATCCCGGATGTAGTAAACATTGGCGAATTTTTAAACGAAATGCGCACATTGGTGAATTTCGATACTTTCTCTTACAAGGCAACGGGAAGAGGCAACATCAGGCTGATGCCGAAGGACAGCACCACTTACCGAAAAATTGTTGCCCACCTGGACAACTGTGAATACGAGTTCCGTACCTTCCAACTTAAGGAAGAGCGAGCTTTCCGCATTGTTGTTAAGGGACTACACCACACTACACCAATTGAGGAGGTCAAGGAAGCCTTTGTGAATCTCGGCCACAATGTGCGTGATGCTAAAAATGCAGTATCAAGGGTAACTAAAATGCCATTGTCGATGTTTTTCATTAACCTTGAACCAGCTCCAACAAACAAGAAAGTCTTCGAGATCAACAGACTGTGCCATGCCGTCGTCTCCATCGAGGAACCAAAAAAGTTCGACGAGGTGGTACAATGCTTCCGCTGCCAAGCTTTCGGGCATACTAAGAGGTACTGCAAACTTGAATACGTCTGTGTTAAATGCGGATTATCACACGACTCCCTGAATTGCAAGAAAGCAAAGGAAGACCCACCTGTGTGCGGAAATTGTGGTGACGAACACACCGCCTCCTACCGCGGTTGTAAGATCTACATAGAAGCCAAGAAGCGCTTCAGCCCGAAGCCTAAGGCAGTAACTGCTTCTTCATCCAATCCTGCTCCACAAGCAAATCTCCCAGCGAGCAGTGCCGCGAATCAGACAGGGAATCAGAAATACAGTTACGCTAACGTTGCTAGGGCTGGAGCGGCTGAAAACTTCGACAATAATGGCCAGTCCCCCCTTGATGCCTTAGAGGAGAGAATAATGCGCAGAATAGAATCAATGATGAACTCCATGTTCAATCAGTTTCAAAACTTAGTGATGACAATGCTCTCCAATCAGAACATTCTTAAATGTCCATAAACACCCAACTGATAATAAGGAATGCGAACGGCTTAGCTAGGAGCAAGCCTGAGGTCGAACATTATATAAAGACTAACCAAGTAGACTCTTACTCGTGTCCAAGACACACTTCACCACCAGATCCCACTTTACCAGTCCCGGCTACGAAATAATCAACGCATTGCACCCTGGCGACCGGATTCGTGAAGGAGCCTCTATTATCATCAGACGTGGCATTCAAAACGAGGAGCTCGAGCCCGTACAACTGGAATGGATGAAGAAGAAGACCAGAAGACCACCCAAACCCACTCGCTTACAGAGTGCTCGAAGTTGAACCTCGCCGATTAAAGACGACGCCACACGGACCTGCCATTCAGGGTCCCCTAAATGATGCAATTACATACACACAAACACATGTAATACACCCCCACATATTTCCACTATAACTCCTCACTACATAAGCTTTATGTAAACTAACACTGAATTTATTGCCACAAAATTTAATTTATTGCCCACTAGGGCAGACGTAAATATATATATTCAAACCAAAAAAAAAAAAAAAAAAAAAAAAAAAAAATCTAATTAGTGACGCGCATGAATGGATTAACGAGATTCCTACTGTCCCTATCTACTATCTAGCGAAACCACAGCCAAGGGAACGGGCTTGGAATAATTAGCGGGGAAAGAAGACCCTTTTGAGCTTGACTCTAATCTGGCAGTGTAAGGAGACATAAGAGGTGTAGAATAAGTGGGAGATATTAGACTTCGGTTTGGTATCGCCAATGAAATACCACTACTCTTATTGTTTCCTTACTTACTTGATTAAATGGAACGTGTATCATTTCCTAGCCATTATACGGATATATTTATTATATCTTATGGTATTGGGTTTTGATGCAAGCTTCTTGATCAAAGTATCACGAGTTTGTTATATAATCGCAAACAAATTCTTTAATAAAACGGTGCATTTATGTATTTTTGATTTGAAAATTTGGTATAACTCCAATTACTCAGGTATGATCCAATTCAAGGACATTGCCAGGTAGGGAGTTTGACTGGGGCGGTACATCTCTCAAATAATAACGGAGGTGTCCCAAGGCCAGCTCAGTGCGGACAGAAACCACACATAGAGCAAAAGGGCAAATGCTGACTTGATCTCGGTGTTCAGTACACACAGGGACAGCAAAAGCTCGGCCTATCGATCCTTTTGGTTTAAAGAGTTTTTAACAAGAGGTGTCAGAAAAGTTACCATAGGGATAACTGGCTTGTGGCGGCCAAGCGTTCATAGCGACGTCGCTTTTTGATCCTTCGATGTCGGCTCTTCCTATCATTGTGAAGCAAAATTCACCAAGCGTTGGATTGTTCACCCATGCAAGGGAACGTGAGCTGGGTTTAGACCGTCGTGAGACAGGTTAGTTTTACCCTACTAATGACAAAACGTTGTTGCGACAGCATTCCTGCGTAGTACGAGAGGAACCGCAGGTACGGACCAATGGCACAATACTTGTTCGAGCGAACAGTGGTATGACGCTACGTCCGTTGGATTATGCCTGAACGCCTCTAAGGTCGTATCCGTGCTGGACTGCAATGATAAATAAGGGGCAATTTGCATTGTATGGCTTCTAAACCATTTAAAGTTTATAATTTACTTTATAAACGACAATGGATGTGATGCCAATGTAATTTGTAACATAGTAAATTGGGAGGATCTTTGATCACCTGATGCCGCGCTAGTTACATATAAAAGCATTATTTAATACAATGACAAAGCCTAGAATCAATTGTAAACGACTTTTGTAACAGGCAAGGTGTTGTAAGTGGTTGAGCAGCTGCCATACTGCGATCCACTGAAGCTTATCCTTTGCTTGATGATTCGATAATAAAGATGTTGCAAGCGGCATAATAATTTATGCTTGCTTGCAACGGCGCGCCACTTTGTGGTTAGCAAAAGGTCTAGTAATATAAGAGACCTATAAAAAAATCAATATATTATTATAAATAAATATTGAACAAACAAAATGCATCGTCATCTTTATTAGTGACGCGATGATAAAGTGGCAAACATATTCCATGTATAAATATTCCTATGGTATTTTGATAATGCAAGTAAAGAGGACATATATAAAAGTAAGTATATGTTCCTCCAATGGTAGCAGCGGTTGGTTGGTTGGTGTCTGCTCCTCTTATTGTTCAAAACTTATGTTATGGTAGCAAGTCTGTATCGTCATATTATTAGTGACGCGAAAAATTAGTGGCAAACAATATTCGATGTATAAATATTCCTATGGTATTAATATTCAAATGAAGAGACCATTTAAATAAAGAGGACATATATAAAAGTAAGTATATGTTCCTCCAATGGTAGCAGCGGTTGGTTGGTTGGTGTCTGCTCCTCTTATTGTTCAAAACTTATGTTATGGTAGCAAGTCTGTATCGTCATATTATAAGTGACGCGAAAAATTAATGGCAAACATATTCGATGTATATAAATATTCCTATGGTATTCAAATTCAAGTAAAGAGACCATTAAAGTACAGAGAGAGGCCATATAATAAGTAAGTATATGTTCCTCCAATGGTAGCAGTGGTTGGTTGGTTGGTTGGTTGGCGGCTGCTCCTCTTATTGTTCAAAACTTATGTTATGGTAGCAAGTCTGTATCGTCATATTATAAGTGACGCGAAAAATTAGTGGCAAACATATTCGATGTATAAATATTCCTATGGTATTGAAATTCAAATAAAGAGACCATTAAAATAAAGAGGACATATATAAAAGTAAGTAATGGTAGCGGCGGTTGGTTGGTTGGCGGCTGCTCTTATTGTTCAAAACTTATGTTATCAATATGAGTTTGGCAATACAATAAAGAAGACCAATCTAATCCATATAAGACTAAATGGATTATATGGATATGCTTAGGAAACCCATATATTAATAAAAAAAAATTTATGTATAGAAAATTATACATATATGTATTTATATAAATGAATCGTATGGATATGGCTTATAGTAGATATAATACCTTTAAGGCATATTAATGTATAATATAGTAAATATATATACGTTGAAATATAAATGCATTTTTATATATATGGCAGCATATAAGTGTCATATGAAAAATAATAGAGTTTACCCATATATCACTGAAATGAGATATATAAACCTAGTGAGGGGCGGCACTAGTGAATGAATCGTATAGATATGGCTTACAGGTATAATACCTATATGTCATAATATGGTTTAATATTATAAATATACATTGAAATATGAATGAATTGTATAGATATGGCTTTTAAATGCCATATGCATAAGAATAAATAGAATGATTAACACTTATATCACTGAAATAAGATATAAAAACCTAGTGAAGGGTGGCACTAGTACTGTAAACATGATTTTGGCAGAGCTCGGGGTAAAAAACTACTATAGGGAGGTGGTCGTTGGCGGGCCCCTCCTCGTATTGGTCAAAACCTATGTTATACATATGAGGTTGTCAATACTATAAAGAACGCCAAGCATATCCATATAAATGTATGGATATGCATACAAATCCATACAAAAGTGAAAAAAAAATAATGTATTGAAAAATATACATATATTTATATAAGTGAATCGTATGGATATGTCTTATAGGTATAATACCTATAAGGCATAACAATGTATAATCTAGCAAATATACATCGAAATATGCAGGAATTGTATAGATATGGCATATAAATGCCATATACATAAGAATAAATTGTATATCAATGCAATAAGATATATAAACCTAGTGAGGGGCGGCACTAGTAAATGAATCGTATGGATATGGCTTATAGGTATAATACCTATAAGGCATAATAATGTATAATATAATAAATATACATTAAAACATGATTGAATTATATAGATATGGCATATAAATGCCATATACTTAAGAATAAATGGTAAAATTTACCCGTATATCACTTAAACACGATATATAAACCTAGTGAGGGTGACGCTAGTACTGTAAACATGCTTTTGGTAGATAATGGGTCCAAAATCTACTATAGGGAGGTGGTCGTTGGCGGGCCCCTCCTCGTATTGGTCAAAACCTATGTTATGCATATAAGTTTGTCAATACTATTAAGACCGCCAAGCATATCCATATAAATGTATGGATATGCATAAAAATCCATACAAAAGTGAAAAAAAATAATGTATTGAAAAATATACATATATTTATATAAGTGAATCGTATGGATATGGCTTATAGGTATAATACCTATAAGGCATAACAATGTATAATCTAGCAAGTATACATCGAAATATGAAGGAATTGTATAGATATGGCATATAAATGCCATATACATAAGAATAAATTGTATATCAATGCAATAAGATATATAAACCTAGTGAGGGGCGGCACTAGTAAATGAATCGTATGGATATGGCTTATAGGTATAATACCTATAAGGCATAATAATGTATAATATAATAAATATACATTAAAACATGATTGAATTATATAGATATGGCATATAAATGCCATATACTTAAGAATAAATGGTAAAATTTACCCGTATATCACTGAAACACGATATATAAACCTAGTGAGGGTGACACTAGTACTGTAAACATGCTTTTAGAAGATCATGGGTCCAAAAACTACTATAGGGAGGTGGTCGTTGGCGGGCCCCTCCTCGTATTGGTCAAAACCTATGTTATGCATATAAGTTTGTCAATACTATTAAGACCGCCAAGCATATCCATATAAATGTATGGATATGCATAAAAATCCATACAAAAGTGAAAAAAAATAATGTATTGAAAAATATACATATATTTATATAAGTGAATCGTATGGATATGGCTTATAGGTATAATACCTATAAGGCATAACAATGTATAATCTAGCAAGTATACATCGAAATATGAAGGAATTGTATAGATATGCCATATAAATGCCATATAAATAAGAATAAATTGTATATCAATGCAATAAGATATATAAACCTAGTGAGGGGCGGCACTAGTAAATGAATCGTATGGATATGGCTTATAGGTATAATACCTATAAGGCATAATAATGTATAATATAATAAATATACATTAAAATATGATTGAATTATATAGATATGGCATATAAATGCCATATACTTAAGAATAAATGGTAAAATTTACCCGTATATCACTGAAACACGATATATAAACCTAGTGAGGGTGACACTAGTACTGTAAACATGCTTTTAGAAGATCATGGGTCCAAAAACTACTATAGGGAGGTGGTCGTTGGCGGGCCCCTCCTCGTATTGGTCAAAACTTATGTTATGCGTATGCATATGATTTTGTCAATACTATAAAGAAAACTTGTTTTGTACATACAAAACTAAATGAATTATATGGATATTGAAAAATAAATGGGTGGTTGGCAAAGAGAATTGAAAATACCCGAATTGAAGATATTGGGTTCAAAAACTACTATAGGGTGGTGTAGCAAATAAAGTTAAGACCATATATCCATATAATGGATATACACATGTATTCTCTTATTATAAGAAAGAATACCATATGGTTGGTTGGTAAAGATAATTGAAAATACCCGAATTGAAGATTACGGGTTCAAAAACTATTATATGGTGATGTAGCAAATAAAATGAAGATGATATATCCATATAATGGAAATATATGTGTATTCACTTATTATAAGAGAGAGTTTCAAATGGTTTGGTGGCAAAGACAATTGAAAATACCCGAATTAAAGATAATGGGTCCAAAAACTACTATAGGATGGTCAATGGGCCGGCCATCTCCTATTGACAATAGTCGGTAGATAAGATATTATCCGTCAAATTTGTTTCTGTGTTCATTTATGAATATGGGACTTGGCTCCGCGGTTAATATTTTAAGCCCAAGATAATAAAGTCGAAACAAAGGCCAAGTGTTTCTATTATACATAGAATAACAAATTGTTTCCCAATTTTATCGTTAATAAACCTATTTAAAACCAAAAGAGGCAGGATTGCTAGATATACATTGTAAATGTATATTTGACCTTTCTGCCTCTATCTTAACTATTTAATATTAGTTTACACAAAAAAAGGCGTAAAAGCGAATTATAAATATATTTTATTATTAAAGTACATATCATATATGCGCTCGGTTTTATATTATATATTACCAAAGAGTCTATATGAATATATACAGATAAATTTTAAATTTATCATCAAAATACAAATGATTTAACTCAATATTATATATTGGTTAAACAAAAATTGTACATGTGTGGATACAATAATGACGTATGTCGAACAAAAATGATATTTTAGAATGAAATATGCATATATAAAGAAAATATTATTACATATTACAAAATATTGTGTTTTAAAGAAGATAAGATATTTCTTTTTTTTAAACATCAATAATTAAAAAACTTGTTATTATTAGTGGCGAAACAAGTATATATTGAAAACAAACGTATACGAATGCTATATAAAAATGGCCGTATTCGATAGAAAACAATCTATAAAATTTATATTGCTAATTTCTATTCAAAAATATGAATGAAATATGAATAAAAACATTATTCTGGTTGATCCTGCCAGTAGTTATATGCTTGTCTCAAAGATTAAGCCATGCATGTCTAAGTACACACGAATTAAAAGTGAAACCGCAAAAGGCTCATTATATCAGTTATGGTTCCTTAGATCGTTAACAGTTACTTGGATAACTGTGGTAATTCTAGAGCTAATACATGCAATTAAAACATGAACCTTATGGGACATGTGCTTTTATTAGGCTAAAACCAAGCGATCGCAAGATCGTTATATTGGTTGAACTCTAGATAACATGCAGATCGTATGGTCTTGTACCGACGACAGATCTTTCAAATGTCTGCCCTATCAACTTTTGATGGTAGTATCTAGGACTACCATGGTTGCAACGGGTAACGGGGAATCAGGGTTCGATTCCGGAGAGGGAGCCTGAGAAACGGCTACCACATCTAAGGAAGGCAGCAGGCGCGTAAATTACCCACTCCCAGCTCGGGGAGGTAGTGACGAAAAATAACAATACAGGACTCATATCCGAGGCCCTGTAATTGGAATGAGTACACTTTAAATCCTTTAACAAGGACCAATTGGAGGGCAAGTCTGGTGCCAGCAGCCGCGGTAATTCCAGCTCCAATAGCGTATATTAAAGTTGTTGCGGTTAAAACGTTCGTAGTTGAACTTGTGCTTCATACGGGTAGTACAACTTACAATTGTGGTTAGTACTATACCTTTATGTATGTAAGCGTATTACCGGTGGAGTTCTTACATGTGCTTAGATACTTGTATTTTTTCATATGTTCCTCCTATTTAAAAACCTGCATTAGTGCTCTTAAACGAGTGTTATTGTGGGCCGGTACAATTACTTTGAACAAATTAGAGTGCTTAAAGCAGGCTTCAAATGCCTGAATATTCTGTGCATGGGATAATGAAATAAGACCTCTGTTCTGCTTTCATTGGTTTTCAGATCAAGAGGTAATGATTAATAGAAGCAGTTTGGGGGCATTAGTATTACGACGCGAGAGGTGAAATTCTTGGACCGTCGTAAGACTAACTTAAGCGAAAGCATTTGCCAAAGATGTTTTCATTAATCAAGAACGAAAGTTAGAGGTTCGAAGGCGATCAGATACCGCCCTAGTTCTAACCATAAACGATGCCAGCTAGCAATTGGGTGTAGCTACTTTTATGGCTCTCTCAGTCGCTTCCCGGGAAACCAAAGCTTTTGGGCTCCGGGGGAAGTATGGTTGCAAAGCTGAAACTTAAAGGAATTGACGGAAGGGCACCACCAGGAGTGGAGCCTGCGGCTTAATTTGACTCAACACGGGAAAACTTACCAGGTCCGAACATAAGTGTGTAAGACAGATTGATAGCTCTTTCTCGAATCTATGGGTGGTGGTGCATGGCCGTTCTTAGTTCGTGGAGTGATTTGTCTGGTTAATTCCGATAACGAACGAGACTCAAATATATTAAATAGATATCTTCAGGATTATGGTGTTGAAGCTTATATAGCCTTCATTCATGGTGGCAGTAAAATGTTTATTGTGTTTGAATGTGTTTATATAAGTGGAGCCGTACCTGTTGGTTTGTCCCATTATAAGGACACTAGCTTCTTAAATGGACAAATTGCGTCTAGCAATAATGAGATTGAGCAATAACAGGTCTGTGATGCCCTTAGATGTCCTGGGCTGCACGCGCGCTACAATGAAAGTATCAACGTGTATTTCCTAGACCGAGAGGTCCGGGTAAACCGCTGAACCACTTTCATGCTTGGGATTGTGAACTGAAACTGTTCACATGAACTTGGAATTCCCAGTAAGTGTGAGTCATTAACTCGCATTGATTACGTCCCTGCCCTTTGTACACACCGCCCGTCGCTACTACCGATTGAATTATTTAGTGAGGTCTCCGGACGTGATCACTGTGACGCCTTGTGTGTTACGGTTGTTTCGCAAAAGTTGACCGAACTTGATTATTTAGAGGAAGTAAAAGTCGTAACAAGGTTTCCGTAGGTGAACCTGCGGAAGGATCATTATTGTTTAATATCCTTACCGTTAATAAAAAAATTTGTTTTTATTATAATAACATTATTATAGTAATACAAATAAAATATTAAATTGCCAAAAATATGATCTATATATATATAGATCAAATACAATTTCGAAAAAGCAAGTCGAAATATAATAATTGTAATAAGAAATATATAATATATAAATATATTATTGCAATAAATAAGAGAAATAAATAAGCAAGAAAGCAAAAGCAAAACAAATAACAAATTCGAACAAGCAAATCGAAATTATTTGATATTATTATTATATTGTATATTAAATGCAATTAATAAAACACTGTGTGTATATGGACCATAATATACACGCGTTGCGATATGTATTGTTCATCTCAGTTATGCGCATACATTGGATAATGCAACAACCTAAAATGTACAATGTTGTACCTGATTAATACAGGTTAATGTTTTATATAAATTTCAATATATATCGCTAAAAAGTATTTAATACCGTAAATGCCATTAAAAAAATACTTGATATATTATTGGTTATATGAAACTAAGACATTTCGCAGCATTCGTTTTAGGTATAAAAATAAATTTATTGAAGGAATTGATATATGCCAGTAAAATGGTGTATTTTTAATTTCTTTCAATAAAAACATATATGACAAAATTAACAAACCAATATATAAAACTCTAAGCGGTGGATCACTCGGCTCATGGGTCGATGAAGAACGCAGCAAACTGTGCGTCATCGTGTGAACTGCAGGACACATGAACATCGACATTTTGAACGCATATCGCAGTCCATGCTGTTATGTACTTTAATTAATTTTATAGTGCTGCTTGGACTACATATGGTTGAGGGTTGTAAGACTATGCTAATTAAGTTGTTTATACAAATTTTATAATGAAATTTTATAAGCATATGGTATATTATTGGATAATAATAATTTAATTATTTTATTCATAATATTAACAAATATATGAAAAACATTATCTCACATTAGTAAATTAATTTGAATGTGAAAAACGAAGAGAAATATTTTCTTTTTCAATCAAATAATACTGAGAAATGTCTAGCATAAAAAATTTATCTAGAATTGTCTCTTATTAACGATTAGAAAATAGAAAGCCGTTGACTATATTATTATTCTTCGTTGATTCGTTAGACCAAACAAATGCCATACAAATATATATATATATAAATATAACGAATTTAATAAAATGTTTTATCATTATATATAAAGAATTAATTGCAAATAAAAGTTATACACAACCTCAACTCATATGGGACTACCCCCTGAATTTAAGCATATTAATTAGGGGAGGAAAAGAAACTAACCAGGATTTTCTTAGTAGCGGCGAGCGAAAAGAAATCAGTTCAGCACTAAGTCACTTTGTCTATATGGCAAATGTGAGATGCAGTGTATGGAGCGTCAATATTCTAGTATGAGAAATTAACGATTTAAGTCCTTCTTAAATGAGGCCATTTACCCATAGAGGGTGCCAGGCCCGTATAACGTTAATGATTACTAGATGATGTTTCCAAAGAGTCGTGTTGCTTGATAGTGCAGCACTAAGTGGGTGGTAAACTCCATCTAAAACTAAATATAACCATGAGACCGATAGTAAACAAGTACCGTGAGGGAAAGTTGAAAAGAACTCTGAATAGAGAGTTAAACAGTACGTGAAACTGCTTAGAGGTTAAGCCCGATGAACCTGAATATCCGTTATGGAAAATTCATCATTAAAATTGTAATATTTAAACAATATTATGATAATAGTGTGCATTTTTTCCATATAAGGACATTGTAATCTATTAGCATACAAAATTTATCATAAAATATAACTTATAGTTTATTCAAATTAATTTGCTTGCATTTTAACACAGAATAAATGTTATTAATTTGATAAAGTGCTGATAGATTTATATGAATACAGTGCGTTAATTTTTCGGAATTATATAATGGCATAATTATCATTGATTTTTGTGTTTATTATATGCACTTGTATGATTAACAATGCGAAAGATTCAGGATACCTTCGGGACCCGTCTTGAAACACGGACCAAGGAGTCTAACATATGTGCAAGTTATTGGGATATAAACCTAATAGCGTAATTAACTTGACTAATAATGGGATTAGTTTTTTAACTATTTATAGCTAATTAACACAATCCCGGGGCGTTCTATATAGTTATGTATAATGATATTTATATTATTTATGCCTCTAACTGGAACGTACCTTGAGCATATATGCTGTGACCCGAAAGATGGTGAACTATACTTGATCAGGTTGAAGTCAGGGGAAACCCTGATGGAAGACCGAAACAGTTCTGACGTGCAAATCGATTGTCAGAATTGAGTATAGGGGCGAAAGACCAATCGAACCATCTAGTAGCTGGTTCCTTCCGAAGTTTCCCTCAGGATAGCTGGTGCATTTTAATGTTATATAAAATAATCTTATCTGGTAAAGCGAATGATTAGAGGCCTTAGGGTCGAAACGATCTTAACCTATTCTCAAACTTTAAATGGGTAAGAACCTTAACTTTCTTGATATGAAGTTCAAGGTTATGATATAATGTGCCCAGTGGGCCACTTTTGGTAAGCAGAACTGGCGCTGTGGGATGAACCAAACGTAATGTTACGGTGCCCAAATTAACAACTCATGCAGATACCATGAAAGGCGTTGGTTGCTTAAAACAGCAGGACGGTGATCATGGAAGTCGAAATCCGCTAAGGAGTGTGTAACAACTCACCTGCCGAAGCAACTAGCCCTTAAAATGGATGGCGCTTAAGTTGTATACCTATACATTACCGCTAAAGTAGATGATTTATATTACTTGTGATATAAATTTTGAAACTTTAGTGAGTAGGAAGGTACAATGGTATGCGTAGAAGTGTTTGGCGCAAGCCTGCATGGAGCTGCCATTGGTACAGATCTTGGTGGTAGTAGCAAATAATCGAATGAGACCTTGGAGGACTGAAGTGGAGAAGGGTTTCGTGTGAACAGTGGTTGATCACGAGTTAGTCGGTCCTAAGTTCAAGGCGAAAGCCGAAAATTTTCAAGTAAAACACAAATGCCATACAAATATATTATATTATATAAATCAAGCTAATTAATATACTTGAATAATTTTGAACGAAAGGGAATACGGTTCCAATTCCGTAACCTGTTGAGTATCCGTTTGTTATTAAATATGGGCCTCGTGCTCATCCTGGCAACAGGAACGACCATAAAGAAGCCGTCGAGAGATATCGGAAGAGTTTTCTTTTCTGTTTTATAGCCGTACTACCATGGAAGTCTTTCGCAGAGAGATATGGTAGATGGGCTAGAAGAGCATGACATATACTGTTGTGTCGATATTTTCTCCTCGGACCTTGAAAATTTATGGTGGGGACACGCAAACTTCTCAACAGGCCGTACCAATATCCGCAGCTGGTCTCCAAGGTGAAGAGTCTCTAGTCGATAGAATAATGTAGGTAAGGGAAGTCGGCAAATTAGATCCGTAACTTCGGGATAAGGATTGGCTCTGAAGATTGAGATAGTCGGGCTTGATTGGGAAACAATAACATGGTTTATGTGCTCGTTCTGGGTAAATAGAGTGTCTGGCATTTATGTTGGTCACTTGTTCCCCGGATAGTTTAGTTACGTAGCCAATTGTGGAACTTTCTTGCTAAAATTTTTAAGAATACTAATTGGGTTAAACCAATTAGTTCTTATTAATTATAACGATTATCAATTAACAATCAATTCAGAACTGGCACGGACTTGGGGAATCCGACTGTCTAATTAAAACAAAGCATTGTGATGGCCCTAGCGGGTGTTGACACAATGTGATTTCTGCCCAGTGCTCTGAATGTCAAAGTGAAGAAATTCAAGTAAGCGCGGGTCAACGGCGGGAGTAACTATGACTCTCTTAAGGTAGCCAAATGCCTCGTCATCTAATTAGTCAGTTGTCAGTCAAATGCTCTGGAGAGCAGACGTGTTTTTTTTCGAGCGCTCCGTGTGACAGGTCAATTTCGGCAGTAAAACGCGTTTTTCCTTGCTAAAAATAGCATAAATATTCGCGCATTGTGTTCGCATAATCATTACGCGTGTTTTCTGCACGAAAAAGGTGGTAGGAAGGCCAAAACCGCGATTTTCCACCCCAGACAGTTCGAGAACATTCGACGTGCTGAGAGAGAGGCGCTCTCTCGGGCGCTCCGTGTGTCGGGCCAATTTCGGCTGTAAAACGCATTTTTCCTTGCTAAAAATAGCATAAATATTCGCGCATTGTGTTCGCATAATCATTCCGTGTGTTTTCTGCACAAAAAAGTGAGAGCCGCTCTCTCTCGAGTGGCGCCTGCCTTATCTAGATAACGTTTTGACAGCAGCGCGGTTCGCGTCTGCACTAATTTTATCGGTTCGTGTCTCCGCAAATTGGTTGGTTTTTTGGAAATCAGCTGATTCATTCCGCCAGAGGGCGACTACTTCAGGATTCATAGCATACATTCGGCGACACCTCATCGCTGTATCACTCCGCCAGAGGGCGGCGACTCCTAATACTTTTGCCTACATTTCGGCGACACCTCGTCGTCGATTTTTTGTCAGCAGAGGTAAAGGAAATAAATAGTTCACTCACACTGTTAGCCGGCTGTGCTTGTTGGTGGTGCTGTCGCCATGGGTGACAATAGCATCACCGGAGTCAAAAGGAGTCTACCTCCCGGGTCGCCAGAGTCAACTAAAGGCGTAAAGAAAGTCATCAAGGAGAAACGGGAAAAATCTCCCAGCCCTACCCCGAGCTCATCGTGCTCCTCAAGCAACACGTCACCTGAGGAAGGTGAGATAATTCACCCTTACATTTTCCCTAAAAAGACCATAAAGACCAATAAGGCTGCCGTGAATCAAGACAAAAAGAAAGATATAGGTCCTAGCACCTCAAATCGTTTCGCTTCTCTGCCTGTAGAGAGCAGCAATGAAAAGACCGTCGATAATGCCGAACTTAAAACAGCACCCAAGCCCCCTCCAATTTTTATCCCGAATGTACTAAACATTGGCAAATTTTTAAACGAAATGCGCACTTTGGTGAATTCCGATACTTTCTCTTACAAGGCAACGGGAAGAGGCAACATCAGGGTGATGCCGAAGGACAGCACCACTTACCGAAAAATTGTTGCCCACCTGGACAACTGTCAATTCGATTTCCATACCTTCCAACTTAAGGAAGAGCGAGCTTTCCGCATTGTTGTTAAGGGACTACACCACACTACTCCAATTGAGGAGGTCAAGGAAGCCTTTGTGAATCTCGGCCACAATGTGCGTGATGCTAAAAATGCAGTATCAAGGGTAACTAAAATGCCATTGTCGATGTTTTTCATTAATCTTGAACCAGCTTCAACAAACAAGAAAGTCTTCGAGATCAACAGACTGTGACATGCCGTCGTCTCCATCGAGGAACCAAAAAAGTTCGATGAGGTGGTACAATGCTTCCGCTGCCAAGCTTTCGGGCATACTAAGAGGTACTGCAAACTTAAATATGTCTGTGTTAAATGCGGATTATCACACGACTCCCTGAACTGCATGAAGGCAAAGGAAGACCCACCTGCGTGCGGAAATTGTGGTGACGAACACACCGCCTCCTACCGCGGTTGTAAGATCTACATAGAAACCAAGAAGCGCTTCAGCCCGAAGCCTAAGGCAGTAACTGCTTCCTCATCCAATCCTGCTCCACAAGCAAATCTCCCAGCGAGCAGTGCCGCGAATCAGACAGGGAATCAGAAATACAGTTACGCTAACGTTGCTAGGGCTGGAGCGGCTGAAAACTTCGACAATAATGGCCAGTCCCCCCTTGATGCCTTAGAGGAGAGAATAATGCGCAGAATAGAATCAATGATGAACTCCATGTTCAATCAGTTTCAAAACTTTGTGATGACAATGCTCTCCAATCAGAACAATCTTAAATGTCCATAAACACCAAACTGATAATAAGGAATGCGAACGGCTTAGCTAGGAGCAAGCCTGAGGTCGAACATTATATAAAGACTAACCAAGTAGACATCTTACTCGTGTCCGAGACACACTTCACCTCCAGATCCCACTTTACCAGTCCCGGCTACGAAATAATCAACGCATTGCACCCTGGCGACCGGATTCGTGAAGGAGCCTCTATTATCATCAGACGTGGCTTTCAAAACGAGGAGCTCGAGCCCGTACAACTGGAATGGATGAAGAAGAAGACCAGACGACCACCCAAACCCACTCGCTTACAGAGTGCTCGAAGTTGAACCTCGCCGATTAACGACGACGCCACACGGACCTGCCATTCAGGGTCCCCTAAATGATGCAATTACATACACACAAACACATGTAATACACCCCCACATATTTCCACTATTACTCCTCACTACATAAGCTTTATGTAAACTAACACTGAATTTATTGCCACAAAATTTAATTTATTGCCCACTAGGGCAGACGTAAATATATATATTCAAATCAAAAAAAAAAAAAAAAAAAAAAAAATCTAATTAGTGACGCGCATGAATGGATTAACGAGATTCCTACTGTCCCTATCTACTATCTAGCGAAACCACAGCCAAGGGAACGGGCTTGGAATAATTAGCGGGGAAAGAAGACCCTTTTGAGCTTGACTCTAATCTGGCAGTGTAAGGAGACATAAGAGGTGTAGAATAAGTGGGAGATATTAGACTTCGGTTTGGTATCGCCAATGAAATACCACTACTCTTATTGTTTCCTTACTTACTTGATTAAATGGAACGTGTATCATTTCCTAGCCATTATACGGATATATTTATTATATCTTATGGTATTGGGTTTTGATGCAAGCTTCTTGATCAAAGTATCACGAGTTTGTTATATAATCGCAAACAAATTCTTTAATAAAACGGTGCATTTATGTATTTTTGATTTGAAAATTTGGTATAACTCCAATTACTCAGGTATGATCCAATTCAAGGACATTGCCAGGTAGGGAGTTTGACTGGGGCGGTACATCTCTCAAATAATAACGGAGGTGTCCCAAGGCCAGCTCAGTGCGGACAGAAACCACACATAGAGCAAAAGGGCAAATGCTGACTTGATCTCGGTGTTCAGTACACACAGGGACAGCAAAAGCTCGGCCTATCGATCCTTTTGGTTTAAAGAGTTTTTAACAAGAGGTGTCAGAAAAGTTACCATAGGGATAACTGGCTTGTGGCGGCCAAGCGTTCATAGCGACGTCGCTTTTTGATCCTTCGATGTCGGCTCTTCCTATCATTGTGAAGCAAAATTCACCAAGCGTTGGATTGTTCACCCATGCAAGGGAACGTGAGCTGGGTTTAGACCGTCGTGAGACAGGTTAGTTTTACCCTACTAATGACAAAACGTTGTTGCGACAGCATTCCTGCGTAGTACGAGAGGAACCGCAGGTACGGACCAATGGCACAATACTTGTTCGAGCGAACAGTGGTATGACGCTACGTCCGTTGGATTATGCCTGAACGCCTCTAAGGTCGTATCCGTGCTGGACTGCAATGATAAATAAGGGGCAATTTGCATTGTATGGCTTCTAAACCATTTAAAGTTTATAATTTACTTTATAAACGACAATGGATGTGATGCCAATGTAATTTGTAACATAGTAAATTGGGAGGATCTTTGATCACCTGATGCCGCGCTAGTTACATATAAAAGCATTATTTAATACAATGACAAAGCCTAGAATCAATTGTAAACGACTTTTGTAACAGGCAAGGTGTTGTAAGTGGTTGAGCAGCTGCCATACTGCGATCCACTGAAGCTTATCCTTTGCTTGATGATTCGATAATAAAGATGTTGCAAGCGGCATAATAATTTATGCTTGCTTGCAACGGCGCGCCACTTTGTGGTTAGCAAAAGGTCTAGTAATATAAGAGACCTATAAAAAAATCAATATATTATTATAAATAAATATTGAACAAACAAAATGCATCGTCATCTTTATTAGTGACGCGATGATAAAGTGGCAAACATATTCCATGTATAAATATTCCTATGGTATTTTGATAATGCAAGTAAAGAGGACATATATAAAAGTAAGTATATGTTCCTCCAATGGTAGCAGCGGTTGGTTGGTTGGTGTCTGCTCCTCTTATTGTTCAAAACTTATGTTATGGTAGCAAGTCTGTATCGTCATATTATTAGTGACGCGAAAAATTAGTGGCAAACAATATTCGATGTATAAATATTCCTATGGTATTAATATTCAAATGAAGAGACCATTTAAATAAAGAGGACATATATAAAAGTAAGTATATGTTCCTCCAATGGTAGCAGCGGTTGGTTGGTTGGTGTCTGCTCCTCTTATTGTTCAAAACTTATGTTATGGTAGCAAGTCTGTATCGTCATATTATAAGTGACGCGAAAAATTAATGGCAAACATATTCGATGTATATAAATATTCCTATGGTATTCAAATTCAAGTAAAGAGACCATTAAAGTACAGAGAGAGGCCATATAATAAGTAAGTATATGTTCCTCCAATGGTAGCAGTGGTTGGTTGGTTGGTTGGTTGGCGGCTGCTCCTCTTATTGTTCAAAACTTATGTTATGGTAGCAAGTCTGTATCGTCATATTATAAGTGACGCGAAAAATTAGTGGCAAACATATTCGATGTATAAATATTCCTATGGTATTGAAATTCAAATAAAGAGACCATTAAAATAAAGAGGACATATATAAAAGTAAGTAATGGTAGCGGCGGTTGGTTGGTTGGCGGCTGCTCTTATTGTTCAAAACTTATGTTATCAATATGAGTTTGGCAATACAATAAAGAAGACCAATCTAATCCATATAAGACTAAATGGATTATATGGATATGCTTAGGAAACCCATATATTAATAAAAAAAAATTTATGTATAGAAAATTATACATATATGTATTTATATAAATGAATCGTATGGATATGGCTTATAGTAGATATAATACCTTTAAGGCATATTAATGTATAATATAGTAAATATATATACGTTGAAATATAAATGCATTTTTATATATATGGCAGCATATAAGTGTCATATGAAAAATAATAGAGTTTACCCATATATCACTGAAATGAGATATATAAACCTAGTGAGGGGCGGCACTAGTGAATGAATCGTATAGATATGGCTTACAGGTATAATACCTATATGTCATAATATGGTTTAATATTATAAATATACATTGAAATATGAATGAATTGTATAGATATGGCTTTTAAATGCCATATGCATAAGAATAAATAGAATGATTAACACTTATATCACTGAAATAAGATATAAAAACCTAGTGAAGGGTGGCACTAGTACTGTAAACATGATTTTGGCAGAGCTCGGGGTAAAAAACTACTATAGGGAGGTGGTCGTTGGCGGGCCCCTCCTCGTATTGGTCAAAACCTATGTTATACATATGAGGTTGTCAATACTATAAAGAACGCCAAGCATATCCATATAAATGTATGGATATGCATACAAATCCATACAAAAGTGAAAAAAAAATAATGTATTGAAAAATATACATATATTTATATAAGTGAATCGTATGGATATGTCTTATAGGTATAATACCTATAAGGCATAACAATGTATAATCTAGCAAATATACATCGAAATATGCAGGAATTGTATAGATATGGCATATAAATGCCATATACATAAGAATAAATTGTATATCAATGCAATAAGATATATAAACCTAGTGAGGGGCGGCACTAGTAAATGAATCGTATGGATATGGCTTATAGGTATAATACCTATAAGGCATAATAATGTATAATATAATAAATATACATTAAAACATGATTGAATTATATAGATATGGCATATAAATGCCATATACTTAAGAATAAATGGTAAAATTTACCCGTATATCACTTAAACACGATATATAAACCTAGTGAGGGTGACGCTAGTACTGTAAACATGCTTTTGGTAGATAATGGGTCCAAAATCTACTATAGGGAGGTGGTCGTTGGCGGGCCCCTCCTCGTATTGGTCAAAACCTATGTTATGCATATAAGTTTGTCAATACTATTAAGACCGCCAAGCATATCCATATAAATGTATGGATATGCATAAAAATCCATACAAAAGTGAAAAAAAATAATGTATTGAAAAATATACATATATTTATATAAGTGAATCGTATGGATATGGCTTATAGGTATAATACCTATAAGGCATAACAATGTATAATCTAGCAAGTATACATCGAAATATGAAGGAATTGTATAGATATGGCATATAAATGCCATATACATAAGAATAAATTGTATATCAATGCAATAAGATATATAAACCTAGTGAGGGGCGGCACTAGTAAATGAATCGTATGGATATGGCTTATAGGTATAATACCTATAAGGCATAATAATGTATAATATAATAAATATACATTAAAACATGATTGAATTATATAGATATGGCATATAAATGCCATATACTTAAGAATAAATGGTAAAATTTACCCGTATATCACTGAAACACGATATATAAACCTAGTGAGGGTGACACTAGTACTGTAAACATGCTTTTAGAAGATCATGGGTCCAAAAACTACTATAGGGAGGTGGTCGTTGGCGGGCCCCTCCTCGTATTGGTCAAAACCTATGTTATGCATATAAGTTTGTCAATACTATTAAGACCGCCAAGCATATCCATATAAATGTATGGATATGCATAAAAATCCATACAAAAGTGAAAAAAAATAATGTATTGAAAAATATACATATATTTATATAAGTGAATCGTATGGATATGGCTTATAGGTATAATACCTATAAGGCATAACAATGTATAATCTAGCAAGTATACATCGAAATATGAAGGAATTGTATAGATATGCCATATAAATGCCATATAAATAAGAATAAATTGTATATCAATGCAATAAGATATATAAACCTAGTGAGGGGCGGCACTAGTAAATGAATCGTATGGATATGGCTTATAGGTATAATACCTATAAGGCATAATAATGTATAATATAATAAATATACATTAAAATATGATTGAATTATATAGATATGGCATATAAATGCCATATACTTAAGAATAAATGGTAAAATTTACCCGTATATCACTGAAACACGATATATAAACCTAGTGAGGGTGACACTAGTACTGTAAACATGCTTTTAGAAGATCATGGGTCCAAAAACTACTATAGGGAGGTGGTCGTTGGCGGGCCCCTCCTCGTATTGGTCAAAACTTATGTTATGCGTATGCATATGATTTTGTCAATACTATAAAGAAAACTTGTTTTGTACATACAAAACTAAATGAATTATATGGATATTGAAAAATAAATGGGTGGTTGGCAAAGAGAATTGAAAATACCCGAATTGAAGATATTGGGTTCAAAAACTACTATAGGGTGGTGTAGCAAATAAAGTTAAGACCATATATCCATATAATGGATATACACATGTATTCTCTTATTATAAGAAAGAATACCATATGGTTGGTTGGTAAAGATAATTGAAAATACCCGAATTGAAGATTACGGGTTCAAAAACTATTATATGGTGATGTAGCAAATAAAATGAAGATGATATATCCATATAATGGAAATATATGTGTATTCACTTATTATAAGAGAGAGTTTCAAATGGTTTGGTGGCAAAGACAATTGAAAATACCCGAATTAAAGATAATGGGTCCAAAAACTACTATAGGATGGTCAATGGGCCGGCCATCTCCTATTGACAATAGTCGGTAGATAAGATATTATCCGTCAAATTTGTTTCTGTGTTCATTTATGAATATGGGACTTGGCTCCGCGGTTAATATTTTAAGCCCAAGATAATAAAGTCGAAACAAAGGCCAAGTGTTTCTATTATACATAGAATAACAAATTGTTTCCCAATTTTATCGTTAATAAACCTATTTAAAACCAAAAGAGGCAGGATTGCTAGATATACATTGTAAATGTATATTTGACCTTTCTGCCTCTATCTTAACTATTTAATATTAGTTTACACAAAAAAAGGCGTAAAAGCGAATTATAAATATATTTTATTATTAAAGTACATATCATATATGCGCTCGGTTTTATATTATATATTACCAAAGAGTCTATATGAATATATACAGATAAATTTTAAATTTATCATCAAAATACAAATGATTTAACTCAATATTATATATTGGTTAAACAAAAATTGTACATGTGTGGATACAATAATGACGTATGTCGAACAAAAATGATATTTTAGAATGAAATATGCATATATAAAGAAAATATTATTACATATTACAAAATATTGTGTTTTAAAGAAGATAAGATATTTCTTTTTTTTAAACATCAATAATTAAAAAACTTGTTATTATTAGTGGCGAAACAAGTATATATTGAAAACAAACGTATACGAATGCTATATAAAAATGGCCGTATTCGATAGAAAACAATCTATAAAATTTATATTGCTAATTTCTATTCAAAAATATGAATGAAATATGAATAAAAACATTATTCTGGTTGATCCTGCCAGTAGTTATATGCTTGTCTCAAAGATTAAGCCATGCATGTCTAAGTACACACGAATTAAAAGTGAAACCGCAAAAGGCTCATTATATCAGTTATGGTTCCTTAGATCGTTAACAGTTACTTGGATAACTGTGGTAATTCTAGAGCTAATACATGCAATTAAAACATGAACCTTATGGGACATGTGCTTTTATTAGGCTAAAACCAAGCGATCGCAAGATCGTTATATTGGTTGAACTCTAGATAACATGCAGATCGTATGGTCTTGTACCGACGACAGATCTTTCAAATGTCTGCCCTATCAACTTTTGATGGTAGTATCTAGGACTACCATGGTTGCAACGGGTAACGGGGAATCAGGGTTCGATTCCGGAGAGGGAGCCTGAGAAACGGCTACCACATCTAAGGAAGGCAGCAGGCGCGTAAATTACCCACTCCCAGCTCGGGGAGGTAGTGACGAAAAATAACAATACAGGACTCATATCCGAGGCCCTGTAATTGGAATGAGTACACTTTAAATCCTTTAACAAGGACCAATTGGAGGGCAAGTCTGGTGCCAGCAGCCGCGGTAATTCCAGCTCCAATAGCGTATATTAAAGTTGTTGCGGTTAAAACGTTCGTAGTTGAACTTGTGCTTCATACGGGTAGTACAACTTACAATTGTGGTTAGTACTATACCTTTATGTATGTAAGCGTATTACCGGTGGAGTTCTTACATGTGCTTAGATACTTGTATTTTTTCATATGTTCCTCCTATTTAAAAACCTGCATTAGTGCTCTTAAACGAGTGTTATTGTGGGCCGGTACAATTACTTTGAACAAATTAGAGTGCTTAAAGCAGGCTTCAAATGCCTGAATATTCTGTGCATGGGATAATGAAATAAGACCTCTGTTCTGCTTTCATTGGTTTTCAGATCAAGAGGTAATGATTAATAGAAGCAGTTTGGGGGCATTAGTATTACGACGCGAGAGGTGAAATTCTTGGACCGTCGTAAGACTAACTTAAGCGAAAGCATTTGCCAAAGATGTTTTCATTAATCAAGAACGAAAGTTAGAGGTTCGAAGGCGATCAGATACCGCCCTAGTTCTAACCATAAACGATGCCAGCTAGCAATTGGGTGTAGCTACTTTTATGGCTCTCTCAGTCGCTTCCCGGGAAACCAAAGCTTTTGGGCTCCGGGGGAAGTATGGTTGCAAAGCTGAAACTTAAAGGAATTGACGGAAGGGCACCACCAGGAGTGGAGCCTGCGGCTTAATTTGACTCAACACGGGAAAACTTACCAGGTCCGAACATAAGTGTGTAAGACAGATTGATAGCTCTTTCTCGAATCTATGGGTGGTGGTGCATGGCCGTTCTTAGTTCGTGGAGTGATTTGTCTGGTTAATTCCGATAACGAACGAGACTCAAATATATTAAATAGATATCTTCAGGATTATGGTGTTGAAGCTTATATAGCCTTCATTCATGGTGGCAGTAAAATGTTTATTGTGTTTGAATGTGTTTATATAAGTGGAGCCGTACCTGTTGGTTTGTCCCATTATAAGGACACTAGCTTCTTAAATGGACAAATTGCGTCTAGCAATAATGAGATTGAGCAATAACAGGTCTGTGATGCCCTTAGATGTCCTGGGCTGCACGCGCGCTACAATGAAAGTATCAACGTGTATTTCCTAGACCGAGAGGTCCGGGTAAACCGCTGAACCACTTTCATGCTTGGGATTGTGAACTGAAACTGTTCACATGAACTTGGAATTCCCAGTAAGTGTGAGTCATTAACTCGCATTGATTACGTCCCTGCCCTTTGTACACACCGCCCGTCGCTACTACCGATTGAATTATTTAGTGAGGTCTCCGGACGTGATCACTGTGACGCCTTGTGTGTTACGGTTGTTTCGCAAAAGTTGACCGAACTTGATTATTTAGAGGAAGTAAAAGTCGTAACAAGGTTTCCGTAGGTGAACCTGCGGAAGGATCATTATTGTTTAATATCCTTACCGTTAATAAAAAAATTTGTTTTTATTATAATAACATTATTATAGTAATACAAATAAAATATTAAATTGCCAAAAATATGATCTATATATATATAGATCAAATACAATTTCGAAAAAGCAAGTCGAAATATAATAATTGTAATAAGAAATATATAATATATAAATATATTATTGCAATAAATAAGAGAAATAAATAAGCAAGAAAGCAAAAGCAAAACAAATAACAAATTCGAACAAGCAAATCGAAATTATTTGATATTATTATTATATTGTATATTAAATGCAATTAATAAAACACTGTGTGTATATGGACCATAATATACACGCGTTGCGATATGTATTGTTCATCTCAGTTATGCGCATACATTGGATAATGCAACAACCTAAAATGTACAATGTTGTACCTGATTAATACAGGTTAATGTTTTATATAAATTTCAATATATATCGCTAAAAAGTATTTAATACCGTAAATGCCATTAAAAAAATACTTGATATATTATTGGTTATATGAAACTAAGACATTTCGCAGCATTCGTTTTAGGTATAAAAATAAATTTATTGAAGGAATTGATATATGCCAGTAAAATGGTGTATTTTTAATTTCTTTCAATAAAAACATATATGACAAAATTAACAAACCAATATATAAAACTCTAAGCGGTGGATCACTCGGCTCATGGGTCGATGAAGAACGCAGCAAACTGTGCGTCATCGTGTGAACTGCAGGACACATGAACATCGACATTTTGAACGCATATCGCAGTCCATGCTGTTATGTACTTTAATTAATTTTATAGTGCTGCTTGGACTACATATGGTTGAGGGTTGTAAGACTATGCTAATTAAGTTGTTTATACAAATTTTATAATGAAATTTTATAAGCATATGGTATATTATTGGATAATAATAATTTAATTATTTTATTCATAATATTAACAAATATATGAAAAACATTATCTCACATTAGTAAATTAATTTGAATGTGAAAAACGAAGAGAAATATTTTCTTTTTCAATCAAATAATACTGAGAAATGTCTAGCATAAAAAATTTATCTAGAATTGTCTCTTATTAACGATTAGAAAATAGAAAGCCGTTGACTATATTATTATTCTTCGTTGATTCGTTAGACCAAACAAATGCCATACAAATATATATATATAAATATAACGAATTTAATAAAATGTTTTATCATTATATATAAAGAATTAATTGCAAATAAAAGTTATACACAACCTCAACTCATATGGGACTACCCCCTGAATTTAAGCATATTAATTAGGGGAGGAAAAGAAACTAACCAGGATTTTCTTAGTAGCGGCGAGCGAAAAGAAATCAGTTCAGCACTAAGTCACTTTGTCTATATGGCAAATGTGAGATGCAGTGTATGGAGCGTCAATATTCTAGTATGAGAAATTAACGATTTAAGTCCTTCTTAAATGAGGCCATTTACCCATAGAGGGTGCCAGGCCCGTATAACGTTAATGATTACTAGATGATGTTTCCAAAGAGTCGTGTTGCTTGATAGTGCAGCACTAAGTGGGTGGTAAACTCCATCTAAAACTAAATATAACCATGAGACCGATAGTAAACAAGTACCGTGAGGGAAAGTTGAAAAGAACTCTGAATAGAGAGTTAAACAGTACGTGAAACTGCTTAGAGGTTAAGCCCGATGAACCTGAATATCCGTTATGTAAAATTCATCATTAAAATTGTAATATTTAAACAATATTATGATAATAGTGTGCATTTTTTCCATATAAGGACATTGTAATCTATTAGCATACAAAATTTATCATAAAATATAACTTATAGTTTATTCAAATTAATTTGCTTGCATTTTAACACAGAATAAATGTTATTAATTTGATAAAGTGCTGATAGATTTATATGAATACAGTGCGTTAATTTTTCGGAATTATATAATGGCATAATTATCATTGATTTTTGTGTTTATTATATGCACTTGTATGATTAACAATGCGAAAGATTCAGGATACCTTCGGGACCCGTCTTGAAACACGGACCAAGGAGTCTAACATATGTGCAAGTTATTGGGATATAAACCTAATAGCGTAATTAACTTGACTAATAATGGGATTAGTTTTTTAACTATTTATAGCTAATTAACACAATCCCGGGGCGTTCTATATAGTTATGTATAATGATATTTATATTATTTATGCCTCTAACTGGAACGTACCTTGAGCATATATGCTGTGACCCGAAAGATGGTGAACTATACTTGATCAGGTTGAAGTCAGGGGAAACCCTGATGGAAGACCGAAACAGTTCTGACGTGCAAATCGATTGTCAGAATTGAGTATAGGGGCGAAAGACCAATCGAACCATCTAGTAGCTGGTTCCTTCCGAAGTTTCCCTCAGGATAGCTGGTGCATTTTAATGTTATATAAAATAATCTTATCTGGTAAAGCGAATGATTAGAGGCCTTAGGGTCGAAACGATCTTAACCTATTCTCAAACTTTAAATGGGTAAGAACCTTAACTTTCTTGATATGAAGTTCAAGGTTATGATATAATGTGCCCAGTGGGCCACTTTTGGTAAGCAGAACTGGCGCTGTGGGATGAACCAAACGTAATGTTACGGTGCCCAAATTAACAACTCATGCAGATACCATGAAAGGCGTTGGTTGCTTAAAACAGCAGGACGGTGATCATGGAAGTCGAAATCCGCTAAGGAGTGTGTAACAACTCACCTGCCGAAGCAACTAGCCCTTAAAATGGATGGCGCTTAAGTTGTATACCTATACATTACCGCTAAAGTAGATGATTTATATTACTTGTGATATAAATTTTGAAACTTTAGTGAGTAGGAAGGTACAATGGTATGCGTAGAAGTGTTTGGCGCAAGCCTGCATGGAGCTGCCATTGGTACAGATCTTGGTGGTAGTAGCAAATAATCGAATGAGACCTTGGAGGACTGAAGTGGAGAAGGGTTTCGTGTGAACAGTGGTTGATCACGAGTTAGTCGGTCCTAAGTTCAAGGCGAAAGCCGAAAATTTTCAAGTAAAACACAAATGCCATACAAATATATTATATTATATAAATCAAGCTAATTAATATACTTGAATAATTTTGAACGAAAGGGAATACGGTTCCAATTCCGTAACCTGTTGAGTATCCGTTTGTTATTAAATATGGGCCTCGTGCTCATCCTGGCAACAGGAACGACCATAAAGAAGCCGTCGAGAGATATCGGAAGAGTTTTCTTTTCTGTTTTATAGCCGTACTACCATGGAAGTCTTTCGCAGAGAGATATGGTAGATGGGCTAGAAGAGCATGACATATACTGTTGTGTCGATATTTTCTCCTCGGACCTTGAAAATTTATGGTGGGGACACGCAAACTTCTCAACAGGCCGTACCAATATCCGCAGCTGGTCTCCAAGGTGAAGAGTCTCTAGTCGATAGAATAATGTAGGTAAGGGAAGTCGGCAAATTAGATCCGTAACTTCGGGATAAGGATTGGCTCTGAAGATTGAGATAGTCGGGCTTGATTGGGAAACAATAACATGGTTTATGTGCTCGTTCTGGGTAAATAGAGTGTCTGGCATTTATGTTGGTCACTTGTTCCCCGGATAGTTTAGTTACGTAGCCAATTGTGGAACTTTCTTGCTAAAATTTTTAAGAATACTAATTGGGTTAAACCAATTAGTTCTTATTAATTATAACGATTATCAATTAACAATCAATTCAGAACTGGCACGGACTTGGGGAATCCGACTGTCTAATTAAAACAAAGCATTGTGATGGCCCTAGCGGGTGTTGACACAATGTGATTTCTGCCCAGTGCTCTGAATGTCAAAGTGAAGAAATTCAAGTAAGCGCGGGGAACTGGAATTTAGGTATGCAGAAGGGGAATATTATTCTGTAATTCATAAGTCATATCCTCGGATGTGCAGAAGGGGAATATTATTCTGTAATTCATAAGTCATATCTAGATTCAAGTCGACTCAAAACCTCCTCGTGGTGTTCCCCGGTAATGTTATACAGCGTGCTTTACTGTTTAACAGCCAATTTGAGCGGCGAATATATTTCCCATAGGGCTGGTTACCCTATGGGAAATTAACATATTGGAACTACAAATATAAATGAAAACAGGCCTCGGATACTAGTGGAAAATTCGTTGACGACCCGACCCCCTGTGGATCTCTTCCCAGGGGATGCCCAATATGAACCAAGCGCATCGGCTACTCCGGTTGGAGGGGTACCATGCACAATATGTGGCCGGTCCTTTACAAGCAAAAGAGGACTCGGTGTTCACATGAGATCTCAACACCCAGACGAACTTGATGATATTCGTCGACGTGTTGATATCAAGGCAAGATGGTGTGAGGAAGAGAAGATGATGATGGCGAGAAAGGAGGTTGAGCTCACGGCAAATGGTATCAAACACATTAATAAGCAACTAGCGGTATTTTTCACGAACCGTAGCGTCGAAGCAATTAAAAAGCTGAGACAGAGGGACGATTATAAGGAGAAAATCGAGCAGATAAGGGGGCAATCTGCTCTCGTCCCAGAAGTTGCTAATCTAACCATACGGCGCCGCCCTAGTAATAGTGAGCAAAACCCCCAAGTACCAACGTCTGAAACATCTCCAATCACACCATTAGAACAGTCGAACAGTGGAATCTTGTTGGCGCTACGCGGGTATAGCCCCGTAGTTTGTCCTTCCAGATGGAGAGCCCAAGAACTGCAAACTATCATTGATAGGGCGCAGATCGAGGGGAAGGAAACCACTCTCCAGTGTTTATCCGCTTATCTTCAGGGAATTTTTCCGACACAGGGTGCAAGACGCACGCTGACGAGGCCGGCACGGCGGCCTCGGAATAGAAGAGAAAGCAGAAGGCAGCAGTACGCTGTCATCCAGCGAAACTGGGATAAGCATAAAGGAAGGTGCATTAAGTCAATACTTGAGGAAACTGATGAGTCGGTAATGCCAAACCGAGAATTTATGGAACCCTATTGGAGGGAGATAATGACTCAGCCCAGCCCAAGCTCTTGCGACGATATAGTGACAACTCCAGTTCACTCGCTTGAGAGGGTTTGGTCCGCTATTACAAAGCGCGAACTTAGGGCATCAGCAGTCGCATTATCTAGCTCTCCGGGGCCTGACGGAATAACTCCAAAATCTGCTAAGGAGGTGCCGTCAGGCATTATGCTTCGCATAATGAACCTAATTCTATGGTGCGGTAAATTACCTCGCTTTATCCGACTGGCCAGAACCATCTTCATTCCGAAGACGGGGACGGCAATGCGACCGCAAGACTTTCGTCCAATATCGGTGCCATCAGTATTGGTAAGACAGCTAAATGCAATATTGGCAACCCGGTTGACCTCATCAGTTGATTGGGACCCGCGTCAGCGGGGCTTCTTACCTACAGACGGATGCGCCGATAATGCGACGATAGTCGACTTAGTCTTGAGGAGTAGCCATAAAAGCTATAGATCTTGCTACATAGCCAATCTGGATGTAAGCAAGGCATTTGACTCTTTGTCACATGCATCTATATATAACACCCTAAAAGCTTATGGCGCACCAAAGGACTTCGTCGACTACGTACAAAGTTCGTACGAGGTTGGTGGTACTAGTCTCTGCGGAGAAGGTTGGAGTTCAGAGGAATTCGTCCCTGCGAGAGGAGTGAAGCAGGGTGACCCTTTGTCTCCTATTCTATTTAATCTGGTCATTGACCGGTTACTTAGAGCCTACCCCAAAGAAATTGGTACCAAGGTTGGAACTGCCATGACAAACGCGGCCGCGTTTGCAGACGATTTGGTCCTTTTTGCGGAAACTCGAATGGGGCTTCAACAACTGCTTGACAAGACAGTTAGCTATCTGGCTACTGTTGGACTCACCCTTAATGCTGACAAGTGTTTCACTATCGGTATTAAGGGTCAGCCGAAACAGAAGTGTACTGTGTTAGATCCACATACCTTCCGAGTCGGCTTGAACGGGTGTCCGGCATTGAAGCGAACTAACGAGTGGAAGTATTTAGGCATCATTTTTAATGCAAACGGGAGGGTCAAGTGCAACCCAGCTGAGGACATTGGTCCAAAGCTACAAAGGTTGTCACAAGCCCCTCTTAAGCCTCAACAGAAGATATTTGCCCTTCGAACCGTCCTTATCCCACAACTCTATCACAAGCTAACCCTTGGGAGTGTGACGATAGGTGTGTTACGAAAATCCGACAAATTGATACGATTCTATGTGCGTAAATGGCTAGATTTACCACCGGATGTGCCAATAGCATTCGTTCACGCCCCCCCAAAGTGTGGGGGACTCGGGATTCCATCACTAAGATGGATGGCTCCGATGCTTCGTCTAAGACGATTGAGCAATATAAAATGGCCTCACTTCGAGCAATCCGAAGTGGCCAGCTCTTTCATCGAAGACGAAATGCAAAGGGCCCGAGTTAGGTTGCTAGCGGAACAAAATGAAATGCTAACACGTCCGGCAATAGAAGAGTATTGGGCAAATAGATTGTTCGTGTCTGTTGATGGCCACGGTCTCCGTGAAGCGGGCCATTATGGTCCACAACACGGATGGGTTAGTCAACCCACGCGTTTGCTAACAGGGAAGGAATATAGAGACGGAATTAAACTGCGGATAAATGCCCTACCCACGAAGTCTCGTACTACGAGGGGAAGGCACGAATTGGATCGACAGTGTCGTGCAGGATGTGATGCTCCCGAAACATCAAACCACATCATGCAAAAATGCTATCGCTCGCATGGGAGGCGGGTAGCTAGACACAACTGCGTAGTAAATCGAATCAAGCGGGGACTTGAGGAGAGAGGCTGCGTGGTCATTGTTGAGCCAAGTCTGCAGGGCGAATCCGGACTCAATAAACCCGACCTGGTGGTACTCCGACCAAATCACATTGATGTGATCGACATTCAGGTGACAAATGACGGACACTCTTTGGACGATGCGCACCAGCGCAAAATCCAAAGATACGATACCCCGGACATAAGACGCGAATTGCGGCGCAAATTCGTAGCGACAGGTGATATTGAGTTTCATTCTGCCACTATTAACTGGCGGGGGATCTGGAGTGGTCAATCCGTAAAACGGTTGATTGCGAAGGGCCTTCTTAATAAATATGATAGCCATATCATAAGTATACAGGTAATAAGAGGAAGTCTTGGCTGTTTTAGACAGTTCATGTATTATGGTGGATACTCAAGAGGCTGGACGTAGCTTATGCCTTGGTTCAAATATAAATGCCGGCTGCCTTGGCAAAACATCAAATAAGGCATAAACATCGCACAACAACAACATATAAGGATGGTTTTAGTACGTATGCGTTGTGGAACCCTCAAAGTGAAGAAGGTTCAGATAGAGCAATGAATCGTGCATGCTAGACAAACTGTGACCACACAAGGTGATGGCAGACCTAGTATCTTTCGAAGATTTCCATGCCTTAGCGATCAAAAAAAAAAAAAAAAAAAAAAAAAAAAATAGCCAAATGCCTCGTCATCTAATTAGTGACGCGCATGAATGGATTAACGAGATTCCTACTGTCCCTATCTACTATCTAGCGAAACCACAGCCAAGGGAACGGGCTTGGAATAATTAGCGGGGAAAGAAGACCCTTTTGAGCTTGACTCTAATCTGGCAGTGTAAGGAGACATAAGAGGTGTAGAATAAGTGGGAGATATTAGACTTCGGTTTGGTATCGCCAATGAAATACCACTACTCTTATTGTTTCCTTACTTACTTGATTAAATGGAACGTGTATCATTTCCTAGCCATTATACGGATATATTTATTATATCTTATGGTATTGGGTTTTGATGCAAGCTTCTTGATCAAAGTATCACGAGTTTGTTATATAATCGCAAACAAATTCTTTAATAAAACGGTGCATTTATGTATTTTTGATTTGAAAATTTGGTATAACTCCAATTACTCAGGTATGATCCAATTCAAGGACATTGCCAGGTAGGGAGTTTGACTGGGGCGGTACATCTCTCAAATAATAACGGAGGTGTCCCAAGGCCAGCTCAGTGCGGACAGAAACCACACATAGAGCAAAAGGGCAAATGCTGACTTGATCTCGGTGTTCAGTACACACAGGGACAGCAAAAGCTCGGCCTATCGATCCTTTTGGTTTAAAGAGTTTTTAACAAGAGGTGTCAGAAAAGTTACCATAGGGATAACTGGCTTGTGGCGGCCAAGCGTTCATAGCGACGTCGCTTTTTGATCCTTCGATGTCGGCTCTTCCTATCATTGTGAAGCAAAATTCACCAAGCGTTGGATTGTTCACCCATGCAAGGGAACGTGAGCTGGGTTTAGACCGTCGTGAGACAGGTTAGTTTTACCCTACTAATGACAAAACGTTGTTGCGACAGCATTCCTGCGTAGTACGAGAGGAACCGCAGGTACGGACCAATGGCACAATACTTGTTCGAGCGAACAGTGGTATGACGCTACGTCCGTTGGATTATGCCTGAACGCCTCTAAGGTCGTATCCGTGCTGGACTGCAATGATAAATAAGGGGCAATTTGCATTGTATGGCTTCTAAACCATTTAAAGTTTATAATTTACTTTATAAACGACAATGGATGTGATGCCAATGTAATTTGTAACATAGTAAATTGGGAGGATCTTTGATCACCTGATGCCGCGCTAGTTACATATAAAAGCATTATTTAATACAATGACAAAGCCTAGAATCAATTGTAAACGACTTTTGTAACAGGCAAGGTGTTGTAAGTGGTTGAGCAGCTGCCATACTGCGATCCACTGAAGCTTATCCTTTGCTTGATGATTCGATAATAAAGATGTTGCAAGCGGCATAATAATTTATGCTTGCTTGCAACGGCGCGCCACTTTGTGGTTAGCAAAAGGTCTAGTAATATAAGAGACCTATAAAAAAATCAATATATTATTATAAATAAATATTGAACAAACAAAATGCATCGTCATCTTTATTAGTGACGCGATGATAAAGTGGCAAACATATTCCATGTATAAATATTCCTATGGTATTTTGATAATGCAAGTAAAGAGGACATATATAAAAGTAAGTATATGTTCCTCCAATGGTAGCAGCGGTTGGTTGGTTGGTGTCTGCTCCTCTTATTGTTCAAAACTTATGTTATGGTAGCAAGTCTGTATCGTCATATTATTAGTGACGCGAAAAATTAGTGGCAAACAATATTCGATGTATAAATATTCCTATGGTATTAATATTCAAATGAAGAGACCATTTAAATAAAGAGGACATATATAAAAGTAAGTATATGTTCCTCCAATGGTAGCAGCGGTTGGTTGGTTGGTGTCTGCTCCTCTTATTGTTCAAAACTTATGTTATGGTAGCAAGTCTGTATCGTCATATTATAAGTGACGCGAAAAATTAATGGCAAACATATTCGATGTATATAAATATTCCTATGGTATTCAAATTCAAGTAAAGAGACCATTAAAGTACAGAGAGAGGCCATATAATAAGTAAGTATATGTTCCTCCAATGGTAGCAGTGGTTGGTTGGTTGGTTGGTTGGCGGCTGCTCCTCTTATTGTTCAAAACTTATGTTATGGTAGCAAGTCTGTATCGTCATATTATAAGTGACGCGAAAAATTAGTGGCAAACATATTCGATGTATAAATATTCCTATGGTATTGAAATTCAAATAAAGAGACCATTAAAATAAAGAGGACATATATAAAAGTAAGTAATGGTAGCGGCGGTTGGTTGGTTGGCGGCTGCTCTTATTGTTCAAAACTTATGTTATCAATATGAGTTTGGCAATACAATAAAGAAGACCAATCTAATCCATATAAGACTAAATGGATTATATGGATATGCTTAGGAAACCCATATATTAATAAAAAAAAATTTATGTATAGAAAATTATACATATATGTATTTATATAAATGAATCGTATGGATATGGCTTATAGTAGATATAATACCTTTAAGGCATATTAATGTATAATATAGTAAATATATATACGTTGAAATATAAATGCATTTTTATATATATGGCAGCATATAAGTGTCATATGAAAAATAATAGAGTTTACCCATATATCACTGAAATGAGATATATAAACCTAGTGAGGGGCGGCACTAGTGAATGAATCGTATAGATATGGCTTACAGGTATAATACCTATATGTCATAATATGGTTTAATATTATAAATATACATTGAAATATGAATGAATTGTATAGATATGGCTTTTAAATGCCATATGCATAAGAATAAATAGAATGATTAACACTTATATCACTGAAATAAGATATAAAAACCTAGTGAAGGGTGGCACTAGTACTGTAAACATGATTTTGGCAGAGCTCGGGGTAAAAAACTACTATAGGGAGGTGGTCGTTGGCGGGCCCCTCCTCGTATTGGTCAAAACCTATGTTATACATATGAGGTTGTCAATACTATAAAGAACGCCAAGCATATCCATATAAATGTATGGATATGCATACAAATCCATACAAAAGTGAAAAAAAAATAATGTATTGAAAAATATACATATATTTATATAAGTGAATCGTATGGATATGTCTTATAGGTATAATACCTATAAGGCATAACAATGTATAATCTAGCAAATATACATCGAAATATGCAGGAATTGTATAGATATGGCATATAAATGCCATATACATAAGAATAAATTGTATATCAATGCAATAAGATATATAAACCTAGTGAGGGGCGGCACTAGTAAATGAATCGTATGGATATGGCTTATAGGTATAATACCTATAAGGCATAATAATGTATAATATAATAAATATACATTAAAACATGATTGAATTATATAGATATGGCATATAAATGCCATATACTTAAGAATAAATGGTAAAATTTACCCGTATATCACTTAAACACGATATATAAACCTAGTGAGGGTGACGCTAGTACTGTAAACATGCTTTTGGAAGATAATGGGTCCAAAAACTACTATAGGGAGGTGGTCGTTGGCGGGCCCCTCCTCGTATTGGTCAAAACCTATGTTATGCATATAAGTTTGTCAATACTATTAAGACCGCCAAGCATATCCATATAAATGTATGGATATGCATAAAAATCCATACAAAAGTGAAAAAAAATAATGTATTGAAAAATATACATATATTTATATAAGTGAATCGTATGGATATGGCTTATAGGTATAATACCTATAAGGCATAACAATGTATAATCTAGCAAGTATACATCGAAATATGAAGGAATTGTATAGATATGGCATATAAATGCCATATACATAAGAATAAATTGTATATCAATGCAATAAGATATATAAACCTAGTGAGGGGCGGCACTAGTAAATGAATCGTATGGATATGGCTTATAGGTATAATACCTATAAGGCATAATAATGTATAATATAATAAATATACATTAAAACATGATTGAATTATATAGATATGGCATATAAATGCCATATACTTAAGAATAAATGGTAAAATTTACCCGTATATCACTGAAACACGATATATAAACCTAGTGAGGGTGACACTAGTACTGTAAACATGCTTTTAGAAGATCATGGGTCCAAAAACTACTATAGGGAGGTGGTCGTTGGCGGGCCCCTCCTCGTATTGGTCAAAACCTATGTTATGCATATAAGTTTGTCAATACTATTAAGACCGCCAAGCATATCCATATAAATGTATGGATATGCATAAAAATCCATACAAAAGTGAAAAAAAATAATGTATTGAAAAATATACATATATTTATATAAGTGAATCGTATGGATATGGCTTATAGGTATAATACCTATAAGGCATAACAATGTATAATCTAGCAAGTATACATCGAAATATGAAGGAATTGTATAGATATGGCATATAAATGCCATATAAATAAGAATAAATTGTATATCAATGCAATAAGATATATAAACCTAGTGAGGGGCGGCACTAGTAAATGAATCGTATGGATATGGCTTATAGGTATAATACCTATAAGGCATAATAATGTATAATATAATAAATATACATTAAAATATGATTGAATTATATAGATATGGCATATAAATGCCATATACTTAAGAATAAATGGTAAAATTTACCCGTATATCACTTAAACACGATATATAAACCTAGTGAGGGTGACGCTAGTACTGTAAACATGCTTTTGG
The DNA here is from genome assembly GCF_043229965.1 of Drosophila suzukii. Lineage (NCBI taxonomy): Eukaryota > Metazoa > Arthropoda > Insecta > Diptera > Drosophilidae > Drosophila > Drosophila suzukii. Next base: position 365,023 of record NC_092085.1, on the reverse strand, counting down.
AAGATAATGGGTCCAAAAACTACTATAGGGAGGTGGTCGTTGGCGGGCCCCTCCTCGTATTGGTCAAAACCTATGTTATGCATATAAGTTTGTCAATACTATTAAGACCGCCAAGCATATCCATATAAATGTATGGATATGCATAAAAATCCATACAAAAGTGAAAAAAATAATGTATTGAAAAATATACATATATTTATATAAGTGAATCGTATGGATATGGCTTATAGGTATAATACCTATAAGGCATAACAATGTATAATCTAGCAAGTATACATCGAAATATGAAGGAATTGTATAGATATGGCATATAAATGCCATATACATAAGAATAAATTGTATATCAATGCAATAAGATATATAAACCTAGTGAGGGGCGGCACTAGTAAATGAATCGTATGGATATGGCTTATAGGTATAATACCTATAAGGCATAATAATGTATAATATAATAAATATACATTAAAACATGATTGAATTATATAGATATGGCATATAAATGCCATATACTTAAGAATAAATGGTAAAATTTACCCGTATATCACTGAAACACGATATATAAACCTAGTGAGGGTGACACTAGTACTGTAAACATGCTTTTAGAAGATCATGGGTCCAAAAACTACTATAGGGAGGTGGTCGTTGGCGGGCCCCTCCTCGTATTGGTCAAAACCTATGTTATGCATATAAGTTTGTCAATACTATTAAGACCGCCAAGCATATCCATATAAATGTATGGATATGCATAAAAATCCATACAAAAGTGAAAAAAAATAATGTATTGAAAAATATACATATATTTATATAAGTGAATCGTATGGATATGGCTTATAGGTATAATACCTATAAGGCATAACAATGTATAATCTAGCAAGTATACATCGAAATATGAAGGAATTGTATAGATATGCCATATAAATGCCATATAAATAAGAATAAATTGTATATCAATGCAATAAGATATATAAACCTAGTGAGGGGCGGCACTAGTAAATGAATCGTATGGATATGGCTTATAGGTATAATACCTATAAGGCATAATAATGTATAATATAATAAATATACATTAAAATATGATTGAATTATATAGATATGGCATATAAATGCCATATACTTAAGAATAAATGGTAAAATTTACCCGTATATCACTGAAACACGATATATAAACCTAGTGAGGGTGACACTAGTACTGTAAACATGCTTTTAGAAGATCATGGGTCCAAAAACTACTATAGGGAGGTGGTCGTTGGCGGGCCCCTCCTCGTATTGGTCAAAACTTATGTTATGCGTATGCATATGATTTTGTCAATACTATAAAGAAAACTTGTTTTGTACATACAAAACTAAATGAATTATATGGATATTGAAAAATAAATGGGTGGTTGGCAAAGAGAATTGAAAATACCCGAATTGAAGATATTGGGTTCAAAAACTACTATAGGGTGGTGTAGCAAATAAAGTTAAGACCATATATCCATATAATGGATATACACATGTATTCTCTTATTATAAGAAAGAATACCATATGGTTGGTTGGTAAAGATAATTGAAAATACCCGAATTGAAGATTACGGGTTCAAAAACTATTATATGGTGATGTAGCAAATAAAATGAAGATGATATATCCATATAATGGAAATATATGTGTATTCACTTATTATAAGAGAGAGTTTCAAATGGTTTGGTGGCAAAGACAATTGAAAATACCCGAATTAAAGATAATGGGTCCAAAAACTACTATAGGATGGTCAATGGGCCGGCCATCTCCTATTGACAATAGTCGGTAGATAAGATATTATCCGTCAAATTTGTTTCTGTGTTCATTTATGAATATGGGACTTGGCTCCGCGGTTAATATTTTAAGCCCAAGATAATAAAGTCGAAACAAAGGCCAAGTGTTTCTATTATACATAGAATAACAAATTGTTTCCCAATTTTATCGTTAATAAACCTATTTAAAACCAAAAGAGGCAGGATTGCTAGATATACATTGTAAATGTATATTTGACCTTTCTGCCTCTATCTTAACTATTTAATATTAGTTTACACAAAAAAAGGCGTAAAAGCGAATTATAAATATATTTTATTATTAAAGTACATATCATATATGCGCTCGGTTTTATATTATATATTACCAAAGAGTCTATATGAATATATACAGATAAATTTTAAATTTATCATCAAAATACAAATGATTTAACTCAATATTATATATTGGTTAAACAAAAATTGTACATGTGTGGATACAATAATGACGTATGTCGAACAAAAATGATATTTTAGAATGAAATATGCATATATAAAGAAAATATTATTACATATTACAAAATATTGTGTTTTAAAGAAGATAAGATATTTCTTTTTTTTAAACATCAATAATTAAAAAACTTGTTATTATTAGTGGCGAAACAAGTATATATTGAAAACAAACGTATACGAATGCTATATAAAAATGGCCGTATTCGATAGAAAACAATCTATAAAATTTATATTGCTAATTTCTATTCAAAAATATGAATGAAA
>NC_092085.1:332500-357500 GCF_043229965.1 Drosophila suzukii | reverse complement strand
GGTTGATCACGAGTTAGTCGGTCCTAAGTTCAAGGCGAAAGCCGAAAATTTTCAAGTAAAACACAAATGCCATACAAATATATTATATTATATAAATCAAGCTAATTAATATACTTGAATAATTTTGAACGAAAGGGAATACGGTTCCAATTCCGTAACCTGTTGAGTATCCGTTTGTTATTAAATATGGGCCTCGTGCTCATCCTGGCAACAGGAACGACCATAAAGAAGCCGTCGAGAGATATCGGAAGAGTTTTCTTTTCTGTTTTATAGCCGTACTACCATGGAAGTCTTTCGCAGAGAGATATGGTAGATGGGCTAGAAGAGCATGACATATACTGTTGTGTCGATATTTTCTCCTCGGACCTTGAAAATTTATGGTGGGGACACGCAAACTTCTCAACAGGCCGTACCAATATCCGCAGCTGGTCTCCAAGGTGAAGAGTCTCTAGTCGATAGAATAATGTAGGTAAGGGAAGTCGGCAAATTAGATCCGTAACTTCGGGATAAGGATTGGCTCTGAAGATTGAGATAGTCGGGCTTGATTGGGAAACAATAACATGGTTTATGTGCTCGTTCTGGGTAAATAGAGTGTCTGGCATTTATGTTGGTCACTTGTTCCCCGGATAGTTTAGTTACGTAGCCAATTGTGGAACTTTCTTGCTAAAATTTTTAAGAATACTAATTGGGTTAAACCAATTAGTTCTTATTAATTATAACGATTATCAATTAACAATCAATTCAGAACTGGCACGGACTTGGGGAATCCGACTGTCTAATTAAAACAAAGCATTGTGATGGCCCTAGCGGGTGTTGACACAATGTGATTTCTGCCCAGTGCTCTGAATGTCAAAGTGAAGAAATTCAAGTAAGCGCGGGTCAACGGCGGGAGTAACTATGACTCTCTTAAGGTAGCCAAATGCCTCGTCATCTAATTAGTGACGCGCATGAATGGATTAACGAGATTCCTACTGTCCCTATCTACTCACATCTGTCAACTGGCAGTGTAAGGAGAGATTTAAGTATCGTACCTGATTATTTTGCTCTGTTCGAAAATTCGTTTTTTCGCGTTTCCTCAAAAGTTAAATTGGCGGAAGTGGTGTCAGAGTCCGTGGTTTGGCTACGCGGTCGAGGAGTGTTGGTCGCGTGATCATACATACGTCGGAGGCGGCGGAATACGCGTTTTCCTTTTGTGAACAATTGAAAGCATTTTTGGTAATTTATTTTGTTTGAAAAATTTGAATCGAGCTGAAAAGGCTACTTGGCCTTAACAAAAACTGGGTGAGTGTATTTTTGAGTCCTATTTTTAACACCACCAAAGAGATGTCGGAGGGGGTTGACTCGATGAGCGAGGGCGAGATGCGCGCCAATGGGAAGCGCAGCCAAGCTAAGGAGCGAGAGAACCCGAAAGCTAAGTTGATTGCGCTCGACGCGGAATCGTGGGCCAATATTGTTGACACGGACAAGGACTGGGACGTGCCAGAAGAGGATCGCCCCTCATCATCTGCATCGTCCGCGAAGGGGGCTAAGGCGAAAAATGTTGCACCCGGAGAAAAGAAGCGCTCAAAAGGACGTTCTAGGGCGTCATCGAAGGAGGCATCGCGCGCTAAAGAGGTGCAGACTATCAAGACCGCCGCTGACACTGCCGCTGCCGCAGCCGCTGCCCCCGCCGTTGACGCTGCCGCTGCCCCCGCCGCTGACGCTGCCGCTGCTGCTGCCGCAGCCGCTGCCGCTGCCGTCGCCCCTGCAGCTGGCGCTGCCGGTGCCGCTGCCGCTGCTGCCGATAAGGAAGGGACCTTCGTGGCACCTGCCAGACTGAAAAGATCCTTCTTGGACAGAGAGTGGGGGGGAATCGGTGCCGTTGCTGCCGAGATGGGCGACATCCGTGCGGATATTATGAGGATGTCCCGCGCAGCAAGCCCTACCGTGGGCATCAAGACGCAATTATTGGCAAACCGCTACGAGGAGCTCGTCGGAGCCCTGATGATCCGGATTGGAGTTCTTGAGGATCGCCTGAAGTGGCAGACACCGGTCGCCTCGGCCGCCTCATATGCAGCCACCGCTACTAGAGGCGCACACCCAGTCGCCTCACCTGCTGCCCCTGTTGCCCCCCTTGCCCCCGTAGCCGCACCGCGAAAGATCCGGGAGACATGGTCGGCGGTCGTCGCGTGCGACGACCCGGCCTTGTCAGGGAAGCAGATCGCGGAGAAGATCCGCAAGGAGGTAGCGCCCGCTCTGGGCGTAAGAGTGCACGAGGTGCGTGAGCTGAAGCGGGGCGGCGCGATCATTCGCACGCCTTCGCAGGCGGAGATGACGAAAGTCGTTGCCTCCGCAAAGTTCGCTGAGGTGGGCCTAAAGGTGTCGAAGAACACCGCTGCAAAGCCACGTGTGACGGTCCAGGATGTGGACACCTCCGTGGGACCCGACGAGTTTATGATGGAGCTCAGGGAGAAGAATTTCGAGGAGATGAGCCTGAAGGAGTTCCAGAAGGCGGTGGTCCTGGCGACTAAGCCCTGGTCAGCTGCTGACGGCGCCACAATTAATGTGACGTTGGAGGTCGATGACCAGGCGCTGGCCGTTCTCGAAGGCGGGAGGGTGTACGTCAAGTGGTTTTCTTACCGCTGTCGCTCTCAGGTGCGCACCTACGCCTGCCACCGATGCCTCGGATTTGACCACAAGGTCAGCGAGTGCAGATATCCCCGAGAGAAACAGGTCTGCCGCCAGTGCGGACAGAACGACCACGTCGCGGCGAAGTGCAGAAATGCGGTGGACTGCCGCAACTGCCGTCACAAGGGTATGCCCTCGGGGCATTATATGCTTTCGGGTGGCTGCCCGATATACGGCGCGCTGCTAGCCAGGGTGCAAGCTAAACATTAATAATGTTTAGCTTCATCCAAGCGAATTGTGGTCGAGGCCGTTGCGCTGTCATCGAGCTTGCCAAGCAGATGAGAGATGCTGGCCACCTGTTCGCACTAGTCCAGGAGCCCTATGTGGACGCGGGCAAGCGACTAACTGGACTGCCTGGAGGAATGAGGATCTTCGCCGATAGGAGGAAAAAAGCTGCCATCATCGTTGACGACCCATCTGCCATCTGCATGCCCATCGATGCTTTGACGACGGACTACGGAGTGTGCGTGAGTGTCACGGGAAGATATGGCACCATCTTTCTGGCCTCCGTATACTGCCAGCATCTAGCTGCTCTGGAGCCCTATACTGACTACCTGGATACGGTTCTGCTATTAGCTAGCAGAACACCGACAATCCTCGGACTTGACGCCAACGCAGTTTCCCCTATGTGGTTCAGCAAATCCCCAGACAACTCTGGAGACCGCCTGAGTCGCGAACGGGGACAGCTCATGAACGAGTGGATTATTGCAAGCGGTGCCAGTGTGCTGAATACGGCCAGCCAGGTGTTCACGTTCGATAATCACCGCTCCAGAAGTGATATCGACGTGACCTTCGTCAACGAAGCAGCGCGAGTATGGGCAACATACGATTGGAGAGTTGACTTCTGGGAGCTGAGTGACCACAACATCATTACTGTTGAGGTTACTCCAGATCCGAGCAGTACCGTTGAGAGCCTAGCTCCGGTACCGCAATGGAAGCTCTCCAATGCAAGTTGGCGAAGATTCAGTGTAGAGTTAAGGAGTGCAGCACAAAGCCTTGAGGAACTGGAGGAATCGCCGTTGGACGACCATGTGTCTGCCCTTCGCTCCATCGTACATGAAGTGTGCGACAGGGTGATAGGGCGCAGGATACCTGCAGCAAGGGGAAACGTAATATGGTGGAATCCTGAGCTGAGTACCAAGCGCCAAGAGGTCCGGAGACTGAGGCGTAGGCTGCAGGCAGCTCGCCGGAGTGGCACCGACGATGCTGAGCAACTTGCCGCTGGACTGAGATTTGCCTCAGGCCAGTACAAGAAGCTTATCTTGACGACAAAGGAGCAAAACTGGCGGGACTTCGTGGGACGGCACAATGATGATCCATGGGGGCACGTATACCGAATATGCCGAGGCCGGAAGAAGACAACCGATCTCGGATGTCTCCGGTCGAACGGCGCGCTTTCCGTAAAGTGGCACGACTGCGCAAATATGCTCCTCCGCAACTTCTTCCCTGTTGCGGAGTCGACAGCACGAGATGACTTACCCCCTGGTGCCCCACCGATCCTCGAAGCCTTCGAGGTGGCTACCAGCGTCGCAAAGCTGAGAAGCCGGCGATCGCCGGGTATGGATGGCATCACGGGCGGTATTGTCAAGGAGGTATGGCGTGCCATCCCCCAGCACCTGACGAAGCTGTACTCTCGGTGCCTCTCGGAAGGATACTTTCCGGCCGAGTGGAAGCACCCGAGAGTGATACCGCTGTTAAAGGGGCCAGACAAGGACAGGAGCGATCCTGCCTCTTATCGTGGCATATGCCTTTTGCCAGTGTTCGGGAAGACGCTGGAAGGAATCATGGTGAATCGACTGAAGGATGTGCTACCGGATGGCTGCAGATGGCAATTCGGATTCAGGCCTGGACGCTGTGTGGAGGATGCGTGGATGCACGCCAAAAACACCGTCGCCAACAGCCGCGAGAGGAGAGTCCTTGGAATCTTTGTCGACTTCAAGGGAGCTTTCGACAACGTGGAGTGGAGTGCGGTGCTGGATCGGCTTGTCGAAATAGGCTGTCGAGAAATCGACTTGTGGAAAAGCTATTTCTCCGGCCGGAGCGCAAGCATCATCAGCAGGTATGAAGCGGCCACAGTTGCGGTTACACGTGGCTGCCCGCAAGGGTCTGTCAGTGGTCCATTTATTTGGAACCTACTGATGGATGTGCTGCTTCATCGCTTGGAGCCACATTGTGCTCTGAGCGCGTTTGCAGATGATCTTCTGCTTTTCGTCGATGGGAATTCCCGTGCCGATCTGGAGCGGAAGGGCGAGCAGTTAATGGACATCGTGGGAGCCTGGGGAGCTGAGGTTGGAGTGAGTGTGTCAACCAGCAAGACGGCAATAATGTTGCTGAAAGGACAGCTTTCACGCACGAGGAGACCGACGGTACGGTTTGCTGGAGCAAGCCTGCCTTACGTCACCAAATACCGGTACCTTGGCATCTTAGTTGGCGAGCGGTTGAGCTTTCTCCCGCATATCTCTGCTCTCAGAGATCGGCTGGCTGGAGTTGCCGGAGGACTAGCGCGGGTGCTTCGAGTCGATTGGGGGCTCAGCTCCCGTGCTAAGAGGACGATTTACAGCGGACTCATGGTTCCCTGTGCACTCTTTGGTGCCTCGGTCTGGTACAAGGCGGTGAGTAGGGGCAGGTCCCTTAAACTCCTCACCTCGTGCCAGAGGTCCATCCTTTTAGGATGCCTACCGGTATGCCGCACAGTGTCCACGGTGGCACTGCAGGTGCTTGCTGGTGCTCCTCCAATGGATCTGGATGCTCACAGGATCGCCGTGAAGTTCAAGCTGAGGAAGGATGTCCCCCTGGATGAGAGCGACTGGCTCCACGGACAGGACCTGTCCGTGTTGGACTGGAAAGCTAAGATGGCGCTGCTAGACGAACGTCTGCTAAATGAGTGGCAAATCAGATGGGATCGCGCGGAACACGGCTCCGTGACTCGCGAGTTTTTCCCAGAGGCAGCGTTCATCTACAACAGGAAAGACTTTGTCTTTACCCTCAAAGCCGGATTCTTGCTGACAGGACACGGGTCGATGAACGCATTTCTGCAAGGCAGGACCCTCAGCACCACGACCGCATGCTCGTGTGGCGTGGCAAGAGAGGACTGGCGCCACATACTGTGTGAATGCCGCCTGTATAACGATCTGCGGGACCTGGATGCCCTCGGAGTCGTTCAAGACCATGGAAGATGGATCGTCGCGGGAGTAGTCGAGACCCCAGAACGGATGCGTCTCCTAGGAGTTTTTGCCGATGCTGCCTTCTCGAGGCGAAGGATGGATGCGATGAGGGATGAACCACAGGCGCCGGGACGTTAGTCCCTCCCCTCTTTTGCCGTGTGGTAGCGGCGAAGAATACTGCCACAGCCTGCCATAGCTTGTCGTAGGAGGCGACTAATATGGCAATGGTTGCCCCATCCGAGCTTGTCGGAGCTGAAGGGGTGAGGCTCACCGAGCCTGTAATTTCGGTACCACGGGTTGAGCAGCTCCAAGACTGCTCATTGAGGTTGGCCCCCTTGTGGGAGTATCGTGGTGGCTGTGGTTGACACCTATATCGCGGGTAGAGTCCTCGGGCTCGACGTGGATGTTGCGTAATACAACTCGGGTGCTGTGACCCATAGAACGGTAGAGATTTTAGATAGATCTCGCCCCTACGCAAGGGGGAGTGCTTGCCCGACAAGTAAGTACTCGAATTGCTACTGGGGTGGTTGCTATGTACATAGCTATAGCTGCTAGTCCAGGGCGTTGGTTTGGCGCTGAACCTAGACCCGTGCATTATATACTCACTTGTGGGTATATTAGAATGCCGTGGTTGTAATCCCTTCATTGTGGAACACGCCACGTAAAATAAGTTCGGAGGGATCCGAGACACACCTGTCCCTATCTACTATCTAGCGAAACCACAGCCAAGGGAACGGGCTTGGAATAATTAGCGGGGAAAGAAGACCCTTTTGAGCTTGACTCTAATCTGGCAGTGTAAGGAGACATAAGAGGTGTAGAATAAGTGGGAGATATTAGACTTCGGTTTGGTATCGCCAATGAAATACCACTACTCTTATTGTTTCCTTACTTACTTGATTAAATGGAACGTGTATCATTTCCTAGCCATTATACGGATATATTTATTATATCTTATGGTATTGGGTTTTGATGCAAGCTTCTTGATCAAAGTATCACGAGTTTGTTATATAATCGCAAACAAATTCTTTAATAAAACGGTGCATTTATGTATTTTTGATTTGAAAATTTGGTATAACTCCAATTACTCAGGTATGATCCAATTCAAGGACATTGCCAGGTAGGGAGTTTGACTGGGGCGGTACATCTCTCAAATAATAACGGAGGTGTCCCAAGGCCAGCTCAGTGCGGACAGAAACCACACATAGAGCAAAAGGGCAAATGCTGACTTGATCTCGGTGTTCAGTACACACAGGGACAGCAAAAGCTCGGCCTATCGATCCTTTTGGTTTAAAGAGTTTTTAACAAGAGGTGTCAGAAAAGTTACCATAGGGATAACTGGCTTGTGGCGGCCAAGCGTTCATAGCGACGTCGCTTTTTGATCCTTCGATGTCGGCTCTTCCTATCATTGTGAAGCAAAATTCACCAAGCGTTGGATTGTTCACCCATGCAAGGGAACGTGAGCTGGGTTTAGACCGTCGTGAGACAGGTTAGTTTTACCCTACTAATGACAAAACGTTGTTGCGACAGCATTCCTGCGTAGTACGAGAGGAACCGCAGGTACGGACCAATGGCACAATACTTGTTCGAGCGAACAGTGGTATGACGCTACGTCCGTTGGATTATGCCTGAACGCCTCTAAGGTCGTATCCGTGCTGGACTGCAATGATAAATAAGGGGCAATTTGCATTGTATGGCTTCTAAACCATTTAAAGTTTATAATTTACTTTATAAACGACAATGGATGTGATGCCAATGTAATTTGTAACATAGTAAATTGGGAGGATCTTTGATCACCTGATGCCGCGCTAGTTACATATAAAAGCATTATTTAATACAATGACAAAGCCTAGAATCAATTGTAAACGACTTTTGTAACAGGCAAGGTGTTGTAAGTGGTTGAGCAGCTGCCATACTGCGATCCACTGAAGCTTATCCTTTGCTTGATGATTCGATAATAAAGATGTTGCAAGCGGCATAATAATTTATGCTTGCTTGCAACGGCGCGCCACTTTGTGGTTAGCAAAAGGTCTAGTAATATAAGAGACCTATAAAAAAATCAATATATTATTATAAATAAATATTGAACAAACAAAATGCATCGTCATCTTTATTAGTGACGCGATGATAAAGTGGCAAACATATTCCATGTATAAATATTCCTATGGTATTTTGATAATGCAAGTAAAGAGGACATATATAAAAGTAAGTATATGTTCCTCCAATGGTAGCAGCGGTTGGTTGGTTGGTGTCTGCTCCTCTTATTGTTCAAAACTTATGTTATGGTAGCAAGTCTGTATCGTCATATTATTAGTGACGCGAAAAATTAGTGGCAAACAATATTCGATGTATAAATATTCCTATGGTATTAATATTCAAATGAAGAGACCATTTAAATAAAGAGGACATATATAAAAGTAAGTATATGTTCCTCCAATGGTAGCAGCGGTTGGTTGGTTGGTGTCTGCTCCTCTTATTGTTCAAAACTTATGTTATGGTAGCAAGTCTGTATCGTCATATTATAAGTGACGCGAAAAATTAATGGCAAACATATTCGATGTATATAAATATTCCTATGGTATTCAAATTCAAGTAAAGAGACCATTAAAGTACAGAGAGAGGCCATATAATAAGTAAGTATATGTTCCTCCAATGGTAGCAGTGGTTGGTTGGTTGGTTGGTTGGCGGCTGCTCCTCTTATTGTTCAAAACTTATGTTATGGTAGCAAGTCTGTATCGTCATATTATAAGTGACGCGAAAAATTAGTGGCAAACATATTCGATGTATAAATATTCCTATGGTATTGAAATTCAAATAAAGAGACCATTAAAATAAAGAGGACATATATAAAAGTAAGTAATGGTAGCGGCGGTTGGTTGGTTGGCGGCTGCTCTTATTGTTCAAAACTTATGTTATCAATATGAGTTTGGCAATACAATAAAGAAGACCAATCTAATCCATATAAGACTAAATGGATTATATGGATATGCTTAGGAAACCCATATATTAATAAAAAAAAATTTATGTATAGAAAATTATACATATATGTATTTATATAAATGAATCGTATGGATATGGCTTATAGTAGATATAATACCTTTAAGGCATATTAATGTATAATATAGTAAATATATATACGTTGAAATATAAATGCATTTTTATATATATGGCAGCATATAAGTGTCATATGAAAAATAATAGAGTTTACCCATATATCACTGAAATGAGATATATAAACCTAGTGAGGGGCGGCACTAGTGAATGAATCGTATAGATATGGCTTACAGGTATAATACCTATATGTCATAATATGGTTTAATATTATAAATATACATTGAAATATGAATGAATTGTATAGATATGGCTTTTAAATGCCATATGCATAAGAATAAATAGAATGATTAACACTTATATCACTGAAATAAGATATAAAAACCTAGTGAAGGGTGGCACTAGTACTGTAAACATGATTTTGGCAGAGCTCGGGGTAAAAAACTACTATAGGGAGGTGGTCGTTGGCGGGCCCCTCCTCGTATTGGTCAAAACCTATGTTATACATATGAGGTTGTCAATACTATAAAGAACGCCAAGCATATCCATATAAATGTATGGATATGCATACAAATCCATACAAAAGTGAAAAAAAAATAATGTATTGAAAAATATACATATATTTATATAAGTGAATCGTATGGATATGTCTTATAGGTATAATACCTATAAGGCATAACAATGTATAATCTAGCAAATATACATCGAAATATGCAGGAATTGTATAGATATGGCATATAAATGCCATATACATAAGAATAAATTGTATATCAATGCAATAAGATATATAAACCTAGTGAGGGGCGGCACTAGTAAATGAATCGTATGGATATGGCTTATAGGTATAATACCTATAAGGCATAATAATGTATAATATAATAAATATACATTAAAACATGATTGAATTATATAGATATGGCATATAAATGCCATATACTTAAGAATAAATGGTAAAATTTACCCGTATATCACTTAAACACGATATATAAACCTAGTGAGGGTGACGCTAGTACTGTAAACATGCTTTTGGAAGATAATGGGTCCAAAAACTACTATAGGGAGGTGGTCGTTGGCGGGCCCCTCCTCGTATTGGTCAAAACCTATGTTATGCATATAAGTTTGTCAATACTATTAAGACCGCCAAGCATATCCATATAAATGTATGGATATGCATAAAAATCCATACAAAAGTGAAAAAAAATAATGTATTGAAAAATATACATATATTTATATAAGTGAATCGTATGGATATGGCTTATAGGTATAATACCTATAAGGCATAACAATGTATAATCTAGCAAGTATACATCGAAATATGAAGGAATTGTATAGATATGGCATATAAATGCCATATAAATAAGAATAAATTGTATATCAATGCAATAAGATATATAAACCTAGTGAGGGGCGGCACTAGTAAATGAATCGTATGGATATGGCTTATAGGTATAATACCTATAAGGCATAATAATGTATAATATAATAAATATACATTAAAATATGATTGAATTATATAGATATGGCATATAATTGCCATATACTTAAGAATACATGGTAAAATTTACCTGTGTATCACTGAAACACGATATATAAACCTAGTGAGGGTGACGCTAGTACTGTAAACATGCTTTTAGAAGATCATGGGTCCAAAAACTACTATAGGGAGGTGGTCGTTGGCGGGCCCCTCCTCGTATTGGTCAAAACTTATGTTATGCGTATGCATATGATTTTGTCAATACTATAAAGAAAACTTGTTTTGTACATACAAAACTAAATGAATTATATGGATATTGAAAAATAAATGGCATTATATCCATATAATGAAAATATACTTGTATTCTCTTATTATAAGAGAGAATACCATATGGGTGGTTGGCAAAGAGAATTGAAAATACCCGAATTGAAGATATTGGGTTCAAAAACTACTATAGGGTGGTGTAGCAAATAAAGTTAAGACCATATATCCATATAATGGATATACACATGTATTCTCTTATTATAAGAAAGAATACCATATGGTTGGTTGGTAAAGATAATTGAAAATACCCGAATTGAAGATTACGGGTTCAAAAACTATTATATGGTGATGTAGCAAATAAAATGAAGATGATATATCCATATAATGGAATTATATGTGTATTCTCTTATTATAAGAGAGAGTTTCAAATGGTTTGGTGGCAAAGACAATTGAAAATACCCGAATTAAAGATAATGGGTCCAAAAACTACTATAGGATGGTCAATGGGCCGGCCATCTCCTATTGACAATAGTCGGTAGATAAGATATTATCCGTCAAATTTGTTTCTGTGTTCATTTATGAATATGGGACTTGGCTCCGCGGTTAATATTTTAAGCCCAAGATAATAAAGTCGAAACAAAGGCCAAGTGTTTCTATTATACATAGAATAACAAATTGTTTCCCAATTTTATCGTTAATTAATCCTATTTAAAACAAAAAGAGGCAGGATTGCTAGATATACATTGTAAATGTATATTTGACCTTTCTGCCTCTATCTTAACTATTTAATATTAGTTTACACAAAAAAAGGCGTAAAAGCGAATTATAAATATATTTTATTATTAAAGTACATATCATATATGCGCTCGGTTTTATATTATATATTACCAAAGAGTCTATATGAATATATACAGATAAATTTTAAATTTATCATCAAAATACAAATGATTTAACTCAATATTATATATTGGTTAAACAAAAATTGTACATGTGTGGATACAATAATGACGTATGTCGAACAAAAATGATATTTTAGAATGAAATATGCATATATAAAGAAAATATTATTACATATTACAAAATATTGTGTTTTAAAGAAGATAAGATATTTCTTTTTTTTAAACATCAATAATTAAAAAACTTGTTATTATTAGTGGCGAAACAAGTATATATTGAAAACAAACATATACGAATGCTATATAAAAATGGCCGTATTCGATAGAAAACAATCTATAAAATTTATATTGCTAATTTCTATTCAAAAATATGAATGAAATATGAATAAAAACATTATTCTGGTTGATCCTGCCAGTAGTTATATGCTTGTCTCAAAGATTAAGCCATGCATGTCTAAGTACACACGAATTAAAAGTGAAACCGCAAAAGGCTCATTATATCAGTTATGGTTCCTTAGATCGTTAACAGTTACTTGGATAACTGTGGTAATTCTAGAGCTAATACATGCAATTAAAACATGAACCTTATGGGACATGTGCTTTTATTAGGCTAAAACCAAGCGATCGCAAGATCGTTATATTGGTTGAACTCTAGATAACATGCAGATCGTATGGTCTTGTACCGACGACAGATCTTTCAAATGTCTGCCCTATCAACTTTTGATGGTAGTATCTAGGACTACCATGGTTGCAACGGGTAACGGGGAATCAGGGTTCGATTCCGGAGAGGGAGCCTGAGAAACGGCTACCACATCTAAGGAAGGCAGCAGGCGCGTAAATTACCCACTCCCAGCTCGGGGAGGTAGTGACGAAAAATAACAATACAGGACTCATATCCGAGGCCCTGTAATTGGAATGAGTACACTTTAAATCCTTTAACAAGGACCAATTGGAGGGCAAGTCTGGTGCCAGCAGCCGCGGTAATTCCAGCTCCAATAGCGTATATTAAAGTTGTTGCGGTTAAAACGTTCGTAGTTGAACTTGTGCTTCATACGGGTAGTACAACTTACAATTGTGGTTAGTACTATACCTTTATGTATGTAAGCGTATTACCGGTGGAGTTCTTACATGTGCTTAGATACTTGTATTTTTTCATATGTTCCTCCTATTTAAAAACCTGCATTAGTGCTCTTAAACGAGTGTTATTGTGGGCCGGTACAATTACTTTGAACAAATTAGAGTGCTTAAAGCAGGCTTCAAATGCCTGAATATTCTGTGCATGGGATAATGAAATAAGACCTCTGTTCTGCTTTCATTGGTTTTCAGATCAAGAGGTAATGATTAATAGAAGCAGTTTGGGGGCATTAGTATTACGACGCGAGAGGTGAAATTCTTGGACCGTCGTAAGACTAACTTAAGCGAAAGCATTTGCCAAAGATGTTTTCATTAATCAAGAACGAAAGTTAGAGGTTCGAAGGCGATCAGATACCGCCCTAGTTCTAACCATAAACGATGCCAGCTAGCAATTGGGTGTAGCTACTTTTATGGCTCTCTCAGTCGCTTCCCGGGAAACCAAAGCTTTTGGGCTCCGGGGGAAGTATGGTTGCAAAGCTGAAACTTAAAGGAATTGACGGAAGGGCACCACCAGGAGTGGAGCCTGCGGCTTAATTTGACTCAACACGGGAAAACTTACCAGGTCCGAACATAAGTGTGTAAGACAGATTGATAGCTCTTTCTCGAATCTATGGGTGGTGGTGCATGGCCGTTCTTAGTTCGTGGAGTGATTTGTCTGGTTAATTCCGATAACGAACGAGACTCAAATATATTAAATAGATATCTTCAGGATTATGGTGTTGAAGCTTATATAGCCTTCATTCATGGTGGCAGTAAAATGTTTATTGTGTTTGAATGTGTTTATATAAGTGGAGCCGTACCTGTTGGTTTGTCCCATTATAAGGACACTAGCTTCTTAAATGGACAAATTGCGTCTAGCAATAATGAGATTGAGCAATAACAGGTCTGTGATGCCCTTAGATGTCCTGGGCTGCACGCGCGCTACAATGAAAGTATCAACGTGTATTTCCTAGACCGAGAGGTCCGGGTAAACCGCTGAACCACTTTCATGCTTGGGATTGTGAACTGAAACTGTTCACATGAACTTGGAATTCCCAGTAAGTGTGAGTCATTAACTCGCATTGATTACGTCCCTGCCCTTTGTACACACCGCCCGTCGCTACTACCGATTGAATTATTTAGTGAGGTCTCCGGACGTGATCACTGTGACGCCTTGTGTGTTACGGTTGTTTCGCAAAAGTTGACCGAACTTGATTATTTAGAGGAAGTAAAAGTCGTAACAAGGTTTCCGTAGGTGAACCTGCGGAAGGATCATTATTGTTTAATATCCTTACCGTTAATAAAAAAATTTGTTTTTATTATAATAACATTATTATAGTAATACAAATAAAATATTAAATTGCCAAAAATATGATCTATATATATAGATCAAATACAATTTCGAAAAAGCAAGTCGAAATATAATAATTGTAATAAGAAATATATAATATATAAATATATTATTGCAATAAATAAGAGAAATAAATAAGCAAGAAAGCGAAAGCAAACAAATAACAAATTCGAACAAGCAAATCGAAATTATTTGATATTATTATTATATTGTATATTAAATGCAATTAATAAAACACTGTGTGTATATGGACCATAATATACACGCGTTGCGATATGTATTGTTCATCTCAGTTATGCGCATACATTGGATAATGCAACAACCTAAAATGTACAATGTTGTACCTGATTAATACAGGTTAATGTTTTATATAAATTTCAATATATATCGCTAAAAAGTATTTAATACCGTAAATGCCATTAAAAAAATACTTGATATATTATTGGTTATATGAAACTAAGACATTTCGCAGCATTCGTTTTAGGTATAAAAATAAATTTATTGAAGGAATTGATATATGCCAGTAAAATGGTGTATTTTTAATTTCTTTCAATAAAAACATATATGACAAAATTAACAAACCAATATATAAAACTCTAAGCGGTGGATCACTCGGCTCATGGGTCGATGAAGAACGCAGCAAACTGTGCGTCATCGTGTGAACTGCAGGACACATGAACATCGACATTTTGAACGCATATCGCAGTCCATGCTGTTATGTACTTTAATTAATTTTATAGTGCTGCTTGGACTACATATGGTTGAGGGTTGTAAGACTATGCTAATTAAGTTGTTTATACAAATTTTATAATGAAATTTTATAAGCATATGGTATATTATTGGATAATAATAATTTAATTATTTTATTCATAATATTAACAAATATATGAAAAACATTATCTCACATTAGTAAATTAATTTGAATGTGAAAAACGAAGAGAAATATTTTCTTTTTCAATCAAATAATACTGAGAAATGTCTAGCATAAAAAATTTATCTAGAATTGTCTCTTATTAACGATTAGAAAATAGAAAGCCGTTGACTATATTATTATTCTTCGTTGATTCGTTAGACCAAACAAATGCCATACAAATATATATATATATAAATATAACGAATTTAATAAAATGTTTTATCATTATATATAAAGAATTAATTGCAAATAAAAGTTATACACAACCTCAACTCATATGGGACTACCCCCTGAATTTAAGCATATTAATTAGGGGAGGAAAAGAAACTAACCAGGATTTTCTTAGTAGCGGCGAGCGAAAAGAAATCAGTTCAGCACTAAGTCACTTTGTCTATATGGCAAATGTGAGATGCAGTGTATGGAGCGTCAATATTCTAGTATGAGAAATTAACGATTTAAGTCCTTCTTAAATGAGGCCATTTACCCATAGAGGGTGCCAGGCCCGTATAACGTTAATGATTACTAGATGATGTTTCCAAAGAGTCGTGTTGCTTGATAGTGCAGCACTAAGTGGGTGGTAAACTCCATCTAAAACTAAATATAACCATGAGACCGATAGTAAACAAGTACCGTGAGGGAAAGTTGAAAAGAACTCTGAATAGAGAGTTAAACAGTACGTGAAACTGCTTAGAGGTTGAGCCCGATGAACCTGAATATCCGTTATGGAAAATTCATCATTAAAATTGTAATATTTAAACAATATTATGATAATAGTGTGCATTTTTTCCATATAAGGACATTGTAATCTATTAGCATACAAAATTTATCATAAAATATAACTTATAGTTTATTCAAATTAATTTGCTTGCATTTTAACACAGAATAAATGTTATTAATTTGATAAAGTGCTGATAGATTTATATGAATACAGTGCGTTAATTTTTCGGAATTATATAATGGCATAATTATCATTGATTTTTGTGTTTATTATATGCACTTGTATGATTAACAATGCGAAAGATTCAGGATACCTTCGGGACCCGTCTTGAAACACGGACCAAGGAGTCTAACATATGTGCAAGTTATTGGGATATAAACCTAATAGCGTAATTAACTTGACTAATAATGGGATTAGTTTTTTAACTATTTATAGCTAATTAACACAATCCCGGGGCGTTCTATATAGTTATGTATAATGATATTTATATTATTTATGCCTCTAACTGGAACGTACCTTGAGCATATATGCTGTGACCCGAAAGATGGTGAACTATACTTGATCAGGTTGAAGTCAGGGGAAACCCTGATGGAAGACCGAAACAGTTCTGACGTGCAAATCGATTGTCAGAATTGAGTATAGGGGCGAAAGACCAATCGAACCATCTAGTAGCTGGTTCCTTCCGAAGTTTCCCTCAGGATAGCTGGTGCATTTTAATGTTATATAAAATAATCTTATCTGGTAAAGCGAATGATTAGAGGCCTTAGGGTCGAAACGATCTTAACCTATTCTCAAACTTTAAATGGGTAAGAACCTTAACTTTCTTGATATGAAGTTCAAGGTTATGATATAATGTGCCCAGTGGGCCACTTTTGGTAAGCAGAACTGGCGCTGTGGGATGAACCAAACGTAATGTTACGGTGCCCAAATTAACAACTCATGCAGATACCATGAAAGGCGTTGGTTGCTTAAAACAGCAGGACGGTGATCATGGAAGTCGAAATCCGCTAAGGAGTGTGTAACAACTCACCTGCCGAAGCAACTAGCCCTTAAAATGGATGGCGCTTAAGTTGTATACCTATACATTACCGCTAAAGTAGATGATTTATATTACTTGTGATATAAATTTTGAAACTTTAGTGAGTAGGAAGGTACAATGGTATGCGTAGAAGTGTTTGGCGCAAGCCTGCATGGAGCTGCCATTGGTACAGATCTTGGTGGTAGTAGCAAATAATCGAATGAGACCTTGGAGGACTGAAGTGGAGAAGGGTTTCGTGTGAACAGTGGTTGATCACGAGTTAGTCGGTCCTAAGTTCAAGGCGAAAGCCGAAAATTTTCAAGTAAAACACAAATGCCATACAAATATATTATATTATATAAATCAAGCTAATTAATATACTTGAATAATTTTGAACGAAAGGGAATACGGTTCCAATTCCGTAACCTGTTGAGTATCCGTTTGTTATTAAATATGGGCCTCGTGCTCATCCTGGCAACAGGAACGACCATAAAGAAGCCGTCGAGAGATATCGGAAGAGTTTTCTTTTCTGTTTTATAGCCGTACTACCATGGAAGTCTTTCGCAGAGAGATATGGTAGATGGGCTAGAAGAGCATGACATATACTGTTGTGTCGATATTTTCTCCTCGGACCTTGAAAATTTATGGTGGGGACACGCAAACTTCTCAACAGGCCGTACCAATATCCGCAGCTGGTCTCCAAGGTGAAGAGTCTCTAGTCGATAGAATAATGTAGGTAAGGGAAGTCGGCAAATTAGATCCGTAACTTCGGGATAAGGATTGGCTCTGAAGATTGAGATAGTCGGGCTTGATTGGGAAACAATAACATGGTTTATGTGCTCGTTCTGGGTAAATAGAGTGTCTGGCATTTATGTTGGTCACTTGTTCCCCGGATAGTTTAGTTACGTAGCCAATTGTGGAACTTTCTTGCTAAAATTTTTAAGAATACTAATTGGGTTAAACCAATTAGTTCTTATTAATTATAACGATTATCAATTAACAATCAATTCAGAACTGGCACGGACTTGGGGAATCCGACTGTCTAATTAAAACAAAGCATTGTGATGGCCCTAGCGGGTGTTGACACAATGTGATTTCTGCCCAGTGCTCTGAATGTCAAAGTGAAGAAATTCAAGTAAGCGCGGGTCAACGGCGGGAGTAACTATGACTCTCTTAAATGAACCTAATTCTATGGTGCGGTAAATTACCTCGCTTTATCCGACTGGCCAGAACCATCTTCATTCCGAAGACGGGGACGGCAATGCGACCGCAAGACTTTCGTCCAATATCGGTGCCATCAGTATTGGTAAGACAGCTAAATGCAATATTGGCAACCCGGTTGACCTCATCAGTTGATTGGGACCCGCGTCAGCGGGGCTTCTTACCTACAGACGGATGCGCCGATAATGCGACGATAGTCGACTTAGTCCTGAGGAGTAGCCACAAAAGCTATAGATCTTGCTACATAGCCAATCTGGATGTAAGCAAGGCATTTGACTCTTTGTCACATGCATCTATATATAACACCCTAAAAGCTTATGGCGCACCAAAGGACTTCGTCGACTACGTACAAAGTTCGTACGAGGTTGGTGGTACTAGTCTCTGCGGAGAAGGTTGGAGTTCAGAGGAATTCGTCCCTGCGAGAGGAGTGAAGCAGGGTGACCCTTTGTCTCCTATTCTATTTAATCTGGTCATTGACCGGTTACTTAGAGCCTACCCCAAAGAAATTGGTACCAAGGTTGGAACTGCCATGACAAACGCGGCCGCGTTTGCAGACGATTTGGTCCTTTTTGCGGAAACTCGAATGGGGCTTCAACAACTGCTTGACAAGACAGTTAGCTATCTGGCTACTGTTGGACTCACCCTTAATGCTGACAAGTGTTTCACTATCGGTATTAAGGGTCAGCCGAAACAGAAGTGTACTGTGTTAGATCCACATACCTTCCGAGTCGGCTTGAACGGGTGTCCGGCATTGAAGCGAACTAACGAGTGGAAGTATTTAGGCATCATTTTTAATGCAAACGGGAGGGTCAAGTGCAACCCAGCCGAGGACATTGGTCCAAAGCTACAAAGGTTGTCACAAGCCCCTCTTAAGCCTCAACAGAAGATATTTGCCCTTCGAACCGTCCTTATCCCACAACTCTATCACAAGCTAACCCTTGGGAGTGTGACGATAGGTGTGTTACGAAAATCCGACAAATTGATACGATTCTATGTGCGTAAATGGCTAGATTTACCACCGGATGTGCCAATAGCATTCGTTCACGCCCCCCCAAAGTGTGGGGGACTCGGGATTCCATCACTAAGATGGATGGCTCCGATGCTTCGTCTAAGACGATTGAGCAATATAAAATGGCCTCACTTCGAGCAATCCGAAGTGGCCAGCTCTTTCATCGAAGACGAAATGCAAAGGGCCCGAGTTAGGTTGCTAGCGGAACAAAATGAAATGCTAACACGTCCGGCAATAGAAGAGTATTGGGCAAATAGATTGTTCGTGTCTGTTGATGGCCACGGTCTCCGTGAAGCGGGCCATTATGGTCCACAACACGGATGGGTTAGTCAACCCACGCGTTTGCTAACAGGGAAGGAATATAGAGACGGAATTAAACTGCGGATAAATGCCCTACCCACGAAGTCTCGTACTACGAGGGGAAGGCACGAATTGGATCGACAGTGTCGTGCAGGATGTGATGCTCCCGAAACATCAAACCACATCATGCAAAAATGCTATCGCTCGCATGGGAGGCGGGTAGCTAGACACAACTGCGTAGTAAATCGAATCAAGCGGGGACTTGAGGAGAGAGGCTGCGTGGTCATTGTTGAGCCAAGTCTGCAGGGCGAATCCGGCCTCAATAAACCCGACCTGGTGGTACTCCGACCAAATCACATTGATGTGATCGACATTCAGGTGACAAATGACGGACACTCTTTGGACGATGCGCACCAGCGCAAAATCCAAAGATACGATACCCCGGACATAAGACGCGAATTGCGGCGCAAATTCGTAGCGACAGGTGATATTGAGTTTCATTCTGCCACTATTAACTGGCGGGGGATCTGGAGTGGTCAATCCGTAAAACGGTTGATTGCGAAGGGCCTTCTTAATAAATATGATAGCCATATCATAAGTATACAGGTAATAAGAGGAAGTCTTGGCTGTTTTAGACAGTTCATGTATTATGGTGGATACTCAAGAGGCTGGACGTAGCTTATGCCTTGGTTCAAATATAAATGCCGGCTGCCTTGGCAAAACATCAAATAAGGCATAAACATCGCACAACAACAACATATAAGGATGGTTTTAGTACGTATGCGTTGTGGAACCCTCAAAGTGAAGAAGGTTCAGATAGAGCAATGAATCGTGCATGCTAGACAAACTGTGACCACACAAGGTGATGGCAGACCTAGTATCTTTCGAAGATTTCCATGCCTTAGCGATCAAAAAAAAAAAAAAAAAAAAAATAGCCAAATGCCTCGTCATCTAATTAGTGACGCGCATGAATGGATTAACGAGATTCCTACTGTCCCTATCTACTATCTAGCGAAACCACAGCCAAGGGAACGGGCTTGGAATAATTAGCGGGGAAAGAAGACCCTTTTGAGCTTGACTCTAATCTGGCAGTGTAAGGAGACATAAGAGGTGTAGAATAAGTGGGAGATATTAGACTTCGGTTTGGTATCGCCAATGAAATACCACTACTCTTATTGTTTCCTTACTTACTTGATTAAATGGAACGTGTATCATTTCCTAGCCATTATACGGATATATTTATTATATCTTATGGTATTGGGTTTTGATGCAAGCTTCTTGATCAAAGTATCACGAGTTTGTTATATAATCGCAAACAAATTCTTTAATAAAACGGTGCATTTATGTATTTTTGATTTGAAAATTTGGTATAACTCCAATTACTCAGGTATGATCCAATTCAAGGACATTGCCAGGTAGGGAGTTTGACTGGGGCGGTACATCTCTCAAATAATAACGGAGGTGTCCCAAGGCCAGCTCAGTGCGGACAGAAACCACACATAGAGCAAAAGGGCAAATGCTGACTTGATCTCGGTGTTCAGTACACACAGGGACAGCAAAAGCTCGGCCTATCGATCCTTTTGGTTTAAAGAGTTTTTAACAAGAGGTGTCAGAAAAGTTACCATAGGGATAACTGGCTTGTGGCGGCCAAGCGTTCATAGCGACGTCGCTTTTTGATCCTTCGATGTCGGCTCTTCCTATCATTGTGAAGCAAAATTCACCAAGCGTTGGATTGTTCACCCATGCAAGGGAACGTGAGCTGGGTTTAGACCGTCGTGAGACAGGTTAGTTTTACCCTACTAATGACAAAACGTTGTTGCGACAGCATTCCTGCGTAGTACGAGAGGAACCGCAGGTACGGACCAATGGCACAATACTTGTTCGAGCGAACAGTGGTATGACGCTACGTCCGTTGGATTATGCCTGAACGCCTCTAAGGTCGTATCCGTGCTGGACTGCAATGATAAATAAGGGGCAATTTGCATTGTATGGCTTCTAAACCATTTAAAGTTTATAATTTACTTTATAAACGACAATGGATGTGATGCCAATGTAATTTGTAACATAGTAAATTGGGAGGATCTTTGATCACCTGATGCCGCGCTAGTTACATATAAAAGCATTATTTAATACAATGACAAAGCCTAGAATCAATTGTAAACGACTTTTGTAACAGGCAAGGTGTTGTAAGTGGTTGAGCAGCTGCCATACTGCGATCCACTGAAGCTTATCCTTTGCTTGATGATTCGATAATAAAGATGTTGCAAGCGGCATAATAATTTATGCTTGCTTGCAACGGCGCGCCACTTTGTGGTTAGCAAAAGGTCTAGTAATATAAGAGACCTATAAAAAAATCAATATATTATTATAAATAAATATTGAACAAACAAAATGCATCGTCATCTTTATTAGTGACGCGATGATAAAGTGGCAAACATATTCCATGTATAAATATTCCTATGGTATTTTGATAATGCAAGTAAAGAGGACATATATAAAAGTAAGTATATGTTCCTCCAATGGTAGCAGCGGTTGGTTGGTTGGTGTCTGCTCCTCTTATTGTTCAAAACTTATGTTATGGTAGCAAGTCTGTATCGTCATATTATTAGTGACGCGAAAAATTAGTGGCAAACAATATTCGATGTATAAATATTCCTATGGTATTAATATTCAAATGAAGAGACCATTTAAATAAAGAGGACATATATAAAAGTAAGTATATGTTCCTCCAATGGTAGCAGCGGTTGGTTGGTTGGTGTCTGCTCCTCTTATTGTTCAAAACTTATGTTATGGTAGCAAGTCTGTATCGTCATATTATAAGTGACGCGAAAAATTAATGGCAAACATATTCGATGTATATAAATATTCCTATGGTATTCAAATTCAAGTAAAGAGACCATTAAAGTACAGAGAGAGGCCATATAATAAGTAAGTATATGTTCCTCCAATGGTAGCAGTGGTTGGTTGGTTGGTTGGTTGGTTGGTTGGCGGCTGCTCCTCTTATTGTTCAAAACTTATGTTATGGTAGCAAGTCTGTATCGTCATATTATAAGTGACGCGAAAAATTAGTGGCAAACATATTCGATGTATAAATATTCCTATGGTATTGAAATTCAAATAAAGAGACCATTAAAATAAAGAGGACATATATAAAAGTAAGTAATGGTAGCGGCGGTTGGTTGGTTGGCGGCTGCTCTTATTGTTCAAAACTTATGTTATCAATATGAGTTTGGCAATACAATAAAGAAGACCAATCTAATCCATATAAGACTAAATGGATTATATGGATATGCTTAGGAAACCCATATATTAATAAAAAAAAATTTATGTATAGAAAATTATACATATATGTATTTATATAAATGAATCGTATGGATATGGCTTATAGTAGATATAATACCTTTAAGGCATATTAATGTATAATATAGTAAATATATATACGTTGAAATATAAATGCATTTTTATATATATGGCAGCATATAAGTGTCATATGAAAAATAATAGAGTTTACCCATATATCACTGAAATGAGATATATAAACCTAGTGAGGGGCGGCACTAGTGAATGAATCGTATAGATATGGCTTACAGGTATAATACCTATATGTCATAATATGGTTTAATATTATAAATATACATTGAAATATGAATGAATTGTATAGATATGGCTTTTAAATGCCATATGCATAAGAATAAATAGAATGATTAACACTTATATCACTGAAATAAGATATAAAAACCTAGTGAAGGGTGGCACTAGTACTGTAAACATGATTTTGGCAGAGCTCGGGGTAAAAAACTACTATAGGGAGGTGGTCGTTGGCGGGCCCCTCCTCGTATTGGTCAAAACCTATGTTATACATATGAGGTTGTCAATACTATAAAGAACGCCAAGCATATCCATATAAATGTATGGATATGCATACAAATCCATACAAAAGTGAAAAAAAAATAATGTATTGAAAAATATACATATATTTATATAAGTGAATCGTATGGATATGTCTTATAGGTATAATACCTATAAGGCATAACAATGTATAATCTAGCAAATATACATCGAAATATGCAGGAATTGTATAGATATGGCATATAAATGCCATATACATAAGAATAAATTGTATATCAATGCAATAAGATATATAAACCTAGTGAGGGGCGGCACTAGTAAATGAATCGTATGGATATGGCTTATAGGTATAATACCTATAAGGCATAATAATGTATAATATAATAAATATACATTAAAACATGATTGAATTATATAGATATGGCATATAAATGCCATATACTTAAGAATAAATGGTAAAATTTACCCGTATATCACTGAAACACGATATATAAACCTAGTGAGGGTGACACTAGTACTGTAAACATGCTTTTAGAAGATCATGGGTCCAAAAACTACTATAGGGAGGTGGTCGTTGGCGGGCCCCTCCTCGTATTGGTCAAAACCTATGTTATGCATATAAGTTTGTCAATACTATTAAGACCGCCAAGCATATCCATATAAATGTATGGATATGCATAAAAATCCATACAAAAGTGAAAAAAAATAATGTATTGAAAAATATACATATATTTATATAAGTGAATCGTATGGATATGGCTTATAGGTATAATACCTATAAGGCATAACAATGTATAATCTAGCAAGTATACATCGAAATATGAAGGAATTGTATAGATATGGCATATAAATGCCATATAAATAAGAATAAATTGTATATCAATGCAATAAGATATATAAACCTAGTGAGGGGCGGCACTAGTAAATGAATCGTATGGATATGGCTTATAGGTATAATACCTATAAGGCATAATAATGTATAATATAATAAATATACATTAAAATATGATTGAATTATATAGATATGGCATATAAATGCCATATACTTAAGAATAAATGGTAAAATTTACCCGTATATCACTGAAACACGATATATAAACCTAGTGAGGGTGACACTAGTACTGTAAACATGCTTTTAGAAGAGCATGGGTCCAAAAACTACTATAGGGAGGTGGTCGTTGGCGGGCCCCTCCTCGTATTGGTCAAAACTTATGTTATGCGTATGCATATGATTTTGTCAATACTATAAAGAAAACTTGTTTTGTACATACAAAACTAAATGAATTATATGGATATTGAAAAATAAATGGGTGGTTGGCAAAGAGAATTGAAAATACCCGAATTGAAGATATTGGGTTCAAAAACTACTATAGGGTGGTGTAGCAAATAAAGTTAAGACCATATATCCATATAATGGATATACACATGTATTCTCTTATTATAAGAAAGAATACCATATGGTTGGTTGGTAAAGATAATTGAAAATACCCGAATTGAAGATTACGGGTTCAAAAACTATTATATGGTGATGTAGCAAATAAAATGAAGATGATATATCCATATAATGGAAATATATGTGTATTCACTTATTATAAGAGAGAGTTTCAAATGGTTTGGTGGCAAAGACAATTGAAAATACCCGAATTAAAGATAATGGGTCCAAAAACTACTATAGGATGGTCAATGGGCCGGCCATCTCCTATTGACAATAGTCGGTAGATAAGATATTATCCGTCAAATTTGTTTCTGTGTTCATTTATGAATATGGGACTTGGCTCCGCGGTTAATATTTTAAGCCCAAGATAATAAAGTCGAAACAAAGGCCAAGTGTTTCTATTATACATAGAATAACAAATTGTTTCCCAATTTTATCGTTAATTAATCCTATTTAAAACAAAAAGAGGCAGGATTGCTAGATATACATTGTAAATGTATATTTGACCTTTCTGCCTCTATCTTAACTATTTAATATTAGTTTACACAAAAAAAGGCGTA
>NC_092085.1:317500-330000 GCF_043229965.1 Drosophila suzukii | reverse complement strand
AAATTTGTTTTTATTATAATAACATTATTATAGTTATACAAATAAAATATTAAATTGCCAAAAATATGATCTATATATATAGATCAAATACAATTTCGAAAAAGCAAGTCGAAATATAATAATTGTAATAAGAAATATATAATATATAAATATATTATTGCAATAAATAAGAGAAATAAATAAGCAAGAAAGCGAAAGCAAACAAATAACAAATTCGAACAAGCAAATCGAAATTATTTGATATTATTATTATATTGTATATTAAATGCAATTAATAAAACACTGTGTGTATATGGACCATAATATACACGCGTTGCGATATGTATTGTTCATCTCAGTTATGCGCATACATTGGATAATGCAACAACCTAAAATGTACAATGTTGTACCTGATTAATACAGGTTAATGTTTTATATAAATTTCAATATATATCGCTAAAAAGTATTTAATACCGTAAATGCCATTAAAAAAATACTTGATATATTATTGGTTATATGAAACTAAGACATTTCGCAGCATTCGTTTTAGGTATAAAAATAAATTTATTGAAGGAATTGATATATGCCAGTAAAATGGTGTATTTTTAATTTCTTTCAATAAAAACATATATGACAAAATTAACAAACCAATATATAAAACTCTAAGCGGTGGATCACTCGGCTCATGGGTCGATGAAGAACGCAGCAAACTGTGCGTCATCGTGTGAACTGCAGGACACATGAACATCGACATTTTGAACGCATATCGCAGTCCATGCTGTTATGTACTTTAATTAATTTTATAGTGCTGCTTGGACTACATATGGTTGAGGGTTGTAAGACTATGCTAATTAAGTTGTTTATACAAATTTTATAATGAAATTTTATAAGCATATGGTATATTATTGGATAATAATAATTTAATTATTTTATTCATAATATTAACAAATATATGAAAAACATTATCTCACATTAGTAAATTAATTTGAATGTGAAAAACGAAGAGAAATATTTTCTTTTTCAATCAAATAATACTGAGAAATGTCTAGCATAAAAAATTTATCTAGAATTGTCTCTTATTAACGATTAGAAAATAGAAAGCCGTTGACTATATTATTATTCTTCGTTGATTCGTTAGACCAAACAAATGCCATACAAATATATATATATATAAATATAACGAATTTAATAAAATGTTTTATCATTATATATAAAGAATTAATTGCAAATAAAAGTTATACACAACCTCAACTCATATGGGACTACCCCCTGAATTTAAGCATATTAATTAGGGGAGGAAAAGAAACTAACCAGGATTTTCTTAGTAGCGGCGAGCGAAAAGAAATCAGTTCAGCACTAAGTCACTTTGTCTATATGGCAAATGTGAGATGCAGTGTATGGAGCGTCAATATTCTAGTATGAGAAATTAACGATTTAAGTCCTTCTTAAATGAGGCCATTTACCCATAGAGGGTGCCAGGCCCGTATAACGTTAATGATTACTAGATGATGTTTCCAAAGAGTCGTGTTGCTTGATAGTGCAGCACTAAGTGGGTGGTAAACTCCATCTAAAACTAAATATAACCATGAGACCGATAGTAAACAAGTACCGTGAGGGAAAGTTGAAAAGAACTCTGAATAGAGAGTTAAACAGTACGTGAAACTGCTTAGAGGTTAAGCCCGATGAACCTGAATATCCGTTATGGAAAATTCATCATTAAAATTGTAATATTTAAACAATATTATGATAATAGTGTGCATTTTTTCCATATAAGGACATTGTAATCTATTAGCATACAAAATTTATCATAAAATATAACTTATAGTTTATTCAAATTAATTTGCTTGCATTTTAACACAGAATAAATGTTATTAATTTGATAAAGTGCTGATAGATTTATATGAATACAGTGCGTTAATTTTTCGGAATTATATAATGGCATAATTATCATTGATTTTTGTGTTTATTATATGCACTTGTATGATTAACAATGCGAAAGATTCAGGATACCTTCGGGACCCGTCTTGAAACACGGACCAAGGAGTCTAACATATGTGCAAGTTATTGGGATATAAACCTAATAGCGTAATTAACTTGACTAATAATGGGATTAGTTTTTTAACTATTTATAGCTAATTAACACAATCCCGGGGCGTTCTATATAGTTATGTATAATGATATTTATATTATTTATGCCTCTAACTGGAACGTACCTTGAGCATATATGCTGTGACCCGAAAGATGGTGAACTATACTTGATCAGGTTGAAGTCAGGGGAAACCCTGATGGAAGACCGAAACAGTTCTGACGTGCAAATCGATTGTCAGAATTGAGTATAGGGGCGAAAGACCAATCGAACCATCTAGTAGCTGGTTCCTTCCGAAGTTTCCCTCAAGATAGCTGGTGCATTTTAATGTTATATAAAATAATCTTATCTGGTAAAGCGAATGATTAGAGGCCTTAGGGTCGAAACGATCTTAACCTATTCTCAAACTTTAAATGGGTAAGAACCTTAACTTTCTTGATATGAAGTTCAAGGTTATGATATAATGTGCCCAGTGGGCCACTTTTGGTAAGCAGAACTGGCGCTGTGGGATGAACCAAACGTAATGTTACGGTGCCCAAATTAACAACTCATGCAGATACCATGAAAGGCGTTGGTTGCTTAAAACAGCAGGACGGTGATCATGGAAGTCGAAATCCGCTAAGGAGTGTGTAACAACTCACCTGCCGAAGCAACTAGCCCTTAAAATGGATGGCGCTTAAGTTGTATACCTATACATTACCGCTAAAGTAGATGATTTATATTACTTGTGATATAAATTTTGAAACTTTAGTGAGTAGGAAGGTACAATGGTATGCGTAGAAGTGTTTGGCGCAAGCCTGCATGGAGCTGCCATTGGTACAGATCTTGGTGGTAGTAGCAAATAATCGAATGAGACCTTGGAGGACTGAAGTGGAGAAGGGTTTCGTGTGAACAGTGGTTGATCACGAGTTAGTCGGTCCTAAGTTCAAGGCGAAAGCCGAAAATTTTCAAGTAAAACACAAATGCCATACAAATATATTATATTATATAAATCAAGCTAATTAATATACTTGAATAATTTTGAACGAAAGGGAATACGGTTCCAATTCCGTAACCTGTTGAGTATCCGTTTGTTATTAAATATGGGCCTCGTGCTCATCCTGGCAACAGGAACGACCATAAAGAAGCCGTCGAGAGATATCGGAAGAGTTTTCTTTTCTGTTTTATAGCCGTACTACCATGGAAGTCTTTCGCAGAGAGATATGGTAGATGGGCTAGAAGAGCATGACATATACTGTTGTGTCGATATTTTCTCCTCGGACCTTGAAAATTTATGGTGGGGACACGCAAACTTCTCAACAGGCCGTACCAATATCCGCAGCTGGTCTCCAAGGTGAAGAGTCTCTAGTCGATAGAATAATGTAGGTAAGGGAAGTCGGCAAATTAGATCCGTAACTTCGGGATAAGGATTGGCTCTGAAGATTGAGATAGTCGGGCTTGATTGGGAAACAATAACATGGTTTATGTGCTCGTTCTGGGTAAATAGAGTGTCTGGCATTTATGTTGGTCACTTGTTCCCCGGATAGTTTAGTTACGTAGCCAATTGTGGAACTTTCTTGCTAAAATTTTTAAGAATACTAATTGGGTTAAACCAATTAGTTCTTATTAATTATAACGATTATCAATTAACAATCAATTCAGAACTGGCACGGACTTGGGGAATCCGACTGTCTAATTAAAACAAAGCATTGTGATGGCCCTAGCGGGTGTTGACACAATGTGATTCGTCCCTGCGAGAGGAGTGAAGCAGGGTGACCCTTTGTCTCCTATTCTATTTAATCTGGTCATTGACCGGTTACTTAGAGCCTACCCCAAAGAAATTGGTACCAAGGTTGGAACTGCCATGACAAACGCGGCCGCGTTTGCAGACGATTTGGTCCTTTTTGCGGAAACTCGAATGGGGCTTCAACAACTGCTTGACAAGACAGTTAGCTATCTGGCTACTGTTGGACTCACCCTTAATGCTGACAAGTGTTTCACTATCGGTATTAAGGGTCAGCCGAAACAGAAGTGTACTGTGTTAGATCCACATACCTTCCGAGTCGGCTTGAACGGGTGTCCGGCATTGAAGCGAACTAACGAGTGGAAGTATTTAGGCATCATTTTTAATGCAAACGGGAGGGTCAAGTGCAACCCAGCCGAGGACATTGGTCCAAAGCTACAAAGGTTGTCACAAGCCCCTCTTAAGCCTCAACAGAAGATATTTGCCCTTCGAACCGTCCTTATCCCACAACTCTATCACAAGCTAACCCTTGGGAGTGTGACGATAGGTGTGTTACGAAAATCCGACAAATTGATACGATTCTATGTGCGTAAATGGCTAGATTTACCACCGGATGTGCCAATAGCATTCGTTCACGCCCCCCCAAAGTGTGGGGGACTCGGGATTCCATCGCTAAGATGGATGGCTCCGATGCTTCGTCTAAGACGATTGAGCAATATAAAATGGCCTCACTTCGAGCAATCCGAAGTGGCCAGCTCTTTCATCGAAGACGAAATGCAAAGGGCCCGAGTTAGGTTGCTAGCGGAACAAAATGAAATGCTAACACGTCCGGCAATAGAAGAGTATTGGGCAAATAGATTGTTCGTGTCTGTTGATGGCCACGGTCTCCGTGAAGCGGGCCATTATGGTCCACAACACGGATGGGTTAGTCAACCCACGCGTTTGCTAACAGGGAAGGAATATAGAGACGGAATTAAACTGCGGATAAATGCCCTACCCACGAAGTCTCGTACTACGAGGGGAAGGCACGAATTGGATCGACAGTGTCGTGCAGGATGTGATGCTCCCGAAACATCAAACCACATCATGCAAAAATGCTATCGCTCGCATGGGAGGCGGGTAGCTAGACACAACTGCGTAGTAAATCGAATCAAGCGGGGACTTGAGGAGAGAGGCTGCGTGGTCATTGTTGAGCCAAGTCTGCAGGGCGAATCCGGCCTCAATAAACCCGACCTGGTGGTACTCCGACCAAATCACATTGATGTGATCGACATTCAGGTGACAAATGACGGACACTCTTTGGACGATGCGCACCAGCGCAAAATCCAAAGATACGATACCCCGGACATAAGACGCGAATTGCGGCGCAAATTCGTAGCGACAGGTGATATTGAGTTTCATTCTGCCACTATTAACTGGCGGGGGATCTGGAGTGGTCAATCCGTAAAACGGTTGATTGCGAAGGGCCTTCTTAATAAATATGATAGCCATATCATAAGTATACAGGTAATAAGAGGAAGTCTTGGCTGTTTTAGACAGTTCATGTATTATGGTGGATACTCAAGAGGCTGGACGTAGCTTATGCCTTGGTTCAAATATAAATGCCGGCTGCCTTGGCAAAACATCAAATAAGGCATAAACATCGCACAACAACAACATATAAGGATGGTTTTAGTACGTATGCGTTGTGGAACCCTCAAAGTGAAGAAGGTTCAGATAGAGCAATGAATCGTGCATGCTAGACAAACTGTGACCACACAAGGTGATGGCAGACCTAGTATCTTTCGAAGATTTCCATACCTTAGCGATCAAAAAAAAAAAAAAAAAAAAAAATAGCCAAATGCCTCGTCATCTAATTAGTGACGCGCATGAATGGATTAACGAGATTCCTACTGTCCCTATCTACTATCTAGCGAAACCACAGCCAAGGGAACGGGCTTGGAATAATTAGCGGGGAAAGAAGACCCTTTTGAGCTTGACTCTAATCTGGCAGTGTAAGGAGACATAAGAGGTGTAGAATAAGTGGGAGATATTAGACTTCGGTTTGGTATCGCCAATGAAATACCACTACTCTTATTGTTTCCTTACTTACTTGATTAAATGGAACGTGTATCATTTCCTAGCCATTATACGGATATATTTATTATATCTTATGGTATTGGGTTTTGATGCAAGCTTCTTGATCAAAGTATCACGAGTTTGTTATATAATCGCAAACAAATTCTTTAATAAAACGGTGCATTTATGTATTTTTGATTTGAAAATTTGGTATAACTCCAATTACTCAGGTATGATCCAATTCAAGGACATTGCCAGGTAGGGAGTTTGACTGGGGCGGTACATCTCTCAAATAATAACGGAGGTGTCCCAAGGCCAGCTCAGTGCGGACAGAAACCACACATAGAGCAAAAGGGCAAATGCTGACTTGATCTCGGTGTTCAGTACACACAGGGACAGCAAAAGCTCGGCCTATCGATCCTTTTGGTTTAAAGAGTTTTTAACAAGAGGTGTCAGAAAAGTTACCATAGGGATAACTGGCTTGTGGCGGCCAAGCGTTCATAGCGACGTCGCTTTTTGATCCTTCGATGTCGGCTCTTCCTATCATTGTGAAGCAAAATTCACCAAGCGTTGGATTGTTCACCCATGCAAGGGAACGTGAGCTGGGTTTAGACCGTCGTGAGACAGGTTAGTTTTACCCTACTAATGACAAAACGTTGTTGCGACAGCATTCCTGCGTAGTACGAGAGGAACCGCAGGTACGGACCAATGGCACAATACTTGTTCGAGCGAACAGTGGTATGACGCTACGTCCGTTGGATTATGCCTGAACGCCTCTAAGGTCGTATCCGTGCTGGACTGCAATGATAAATAAGGGGCAATTTGCATTGTATGGCTTCTAAACCATTTAAAGTTTATAATTTACTTTATAAACGACAATGGATGTGATGCCAATGTAATTTGTAACATAGTAAATTGGGAGGATCTTTGATCACCTGATGCCGCGCTAGTTACATATAAAAGCATTATTTAATACAATGACAAAGCCTAGAATCAATTGTAAACGACTTTTGTAACAGGCAAGGTGTTGTAAGTGGTTGAGCAGCTGCCATACTGCGATCCACTGAAGCTTATCCTTTGCTTGATGATTCGATAATAAAGATGTTGCAAGCGGCATAATAATTTATGCTTGCTTGCAACGGCGCGCCACTTTGTGGTTAGCAAAAGGTCTAGTAATATAAGAGACCTATAAAAAAATCAATATATTATTATAAATAAATATTGAACAAACAAAATGCATCGTCATCTTTATTAGTGACGCGATGATAAAGTGGCAAACATATTCCATGTATAAATATTCCTATGGTATTTTGATAATGCAAGTAAAGAGGACATATATAAAAGTAAGTATATGTTCCTCCAATGGTAGCAGCGGTTGGTTGGTTGGTGTCTGCTCCTCTTATTGTTCAAAACTTATGTTATGGTAGCAAGTCTGTATCGTCATATTATTAGTGACGCGAAAAATTAGTGGCAAACAATATTCGATGTATAAATATTCCTATGGTATTAATATTCAAATGAAGAGACCATTTAAATAAAGAGGACATATATAAAAGTAAGTATATGTTCCTCCAATGGTAGCAGCGGTTGGTTGGTTGGTGTCTGCTCCTCTTATTGTTCAAAACTTATGTTATGGTAGCAAGTCTGTATCGTCATATTATAAGTGACGCGAAAAATTAATGGCAAACATATTCGATGTATATAAATATTCCTATGGTATTCAAATTCAAGTAAAGAGACCATTAAAGTACAGAGAGAGGCCATATAATAAGTAAGTATATGTTCCTCCAATGGTAGCAGTGGTTGGTTGGTTGGTTGGTTGGCGGCTGCTCCTCTTATTGTTCAAAACTTATGTTATGGTAGCAAGTCTGTATCGTCATATTATAAGTGACGCGAAAAATTAGTGGCAAACATATTCGATGTATAAATATTCCTATGGTATTGAAATTCAAATAAAGAGACCATTAAAATAAAGAGGACATATATAAAAGTAAGTAATGGTAGCGGCGGTTGGTTGGTTGGCGGCTGCTCTTATTGTTCAAAACTTATGTTATCAATATGAGTTTGGCAATACAATAAAGAAGACCAATCTAATCCATATAAGACTAAATGGATTATATGGATATGCTTAGGAAACCCATATATTAATAAAAAAAAATTTATGTATAGAAAATTATACATATATGTATTTATATAAATGAATCGTATGGATATGGCTTATAGTAGATATAATACCTTTAAGGCATATTAATGTATAATATAGTAAATATATATACGTTGAAATATAAATGCATTTTTATATATATGGCAGCATATAAGTGTCATATGAAAAATAATAGAGTTTACCCATATATCACTGAAATGAGATATATAAACCTAGTGAGGGGCGGCACTAGTGAATGAATCGTATAGATATGGCTTACAGGTATAATACCTATATGTCATAATATGGTTTAATATTATAAATATACATTGAAATATGAATGAATTGTATAGATATGGCTTTTAAATGCCATATGCATAAGAATAAATAGAATGATTAACACTTATATCACTGAAATAAGATATAAAAACCTAGTGAAGGGTGGCACTAGTACTGTAAACATGATTTTGGCAGAGCTCGGGGTAAAAAACTACTATAGGGAGGTGGTCGTTGGCGGGCCCCTCCTCGTATTGGTCAAAACCTATGTTATACATATGAGGTTGTCAATACTATAAAGAACGCCAAGCATATCCATATAAATGTATGGATATGCATACAAATCCATACAAAAGTGAAAAAAAAATAATGTATTGAAAAATATACATATATTTATATAAGTGAATCGTATGGATATGTCTTATAGGTATAATACCTATAAGGCATAACAATGTATAATCTAGCAAATATACATCGAAATATGCAGGAATTGTATAGATATGGCATATAAATGCCATATACATAAGAATAAATTGTATATCAATGCAATAAGATATATAAACCTAGTGAGGGGCGGCACTAGTAAATGAATCGTATGGATATGGCTTATAGGTATAATACCTATAAGGCATAATAATGTATAATATAATAAATATACATTAAAACATGATTGAATTATATAGATATGGCATATAAATGCCATATACTTAAGAATAAATGGTAAAATTTACCCGTATATCACTTAAACACGATATATAAACCTAGTGAGGGTGACGCTAGTACTGTAAACATGCTTTTGGAAGATAATGGGTCCAAAAACTACTATAGGGAGGTGGTCGTTGGCGGGCCCCTCCTCGTATTGGTCAAAACCTATGTTATGCATATAAGTTTGTCAATACTATTAAGACCGCCAAGCATATCCATATAAATGTATGGATATGCATAAAAATCCATACAAAAGTGAAAAAAAATAATGTATTGAAAAATATACATATATTTATATAAGTGAATCGTATGGATATGGCTTATAGGTATAATACCTATAAGGCATAACAATGTATAATCTAGCAAGTAAACATCGAAATATGAAGGAATTGTATAGATATGGCATATAAATGCCATATACATAAGAATAAATTGTATATCAATGCAATAAGATATATAAACCTAGTGAGGGGCGGCACTAGTAAATGAATCGTATGGATATGGCTTATAGGTATAATACCTATAAGGCATAATAATGTATAATATAATAAATATACATTAAAACATGATTGAATTATATAGATATGGCATATAAATGCCATATACTTAAGAATAAATGGTAAAATTTACCCGTATATCACTGAAACACGATATATAAACCTAGTGAGGGTGACACTAGTACTGTAAACATGCTTTTAGAAGATCATGGGTCCAAAAACTACTATA
The DNA here is from genome assembly GCF_043229965.1 of Drosophila suzukii. Taxonomy (NCBI): domain Eukaryota; kingdom Metazoa; phylum Arthropoda; class Insecta; order Diptera; family Drosophilidae; genus Drosophila; species Drosophila suzukii. The sequence goes on along the minus strand of NC_092085.1, from coordinate 320,304 downwards.
GGGAGGTGGTCGTTGGCGGGCCCCTCCTCGTATTGGTCAAAACCTATGTTATGCATATAAGTTTGTCAATACTATTAAGACCGCCAAGCATATCCATATAAATGTATGGATATGCATAAAAATCCATACAAAAGTGAAAAAAAATAATGTATTGAAAAATATACATATATTTATATAAGTGAATCGTATGGATATGGCTTATAGGTATAATACCTATAAGGCATAACAATGTATAATCTAGCAAGTATACATCGAAATATGAAGGAATTGTATAGATATGGCATATAAATGCCATATAAATAAGAATAAATTGTATATCAATGCAATAAGATATATAAACCTAGTGAGGGGCGGCACTAGTAAATGAATCGTATGGATATGGCTTATAGGTATAATACCTATAAGGCATAATAATGTATAATATAATAAATATACATTAAAATATGATTGAATTATATAGATATGGCATATAAATGCCATATACTTAAGAATAAATGGTAAAATTTACCCGTATATCACTTAAACACGATATATAAACCTAGTGAGGGTGACGCTAGTACTGTAAACATGCTTTTGGAAGATAATGGGTCCAAAAACTACTATAGGGAGGTGGTCGTTGGCGGGCCCCTCCTCGTATTGGTCAAAACCTATGTTATGCATATAAGTTTGTCAATACTATTAAGACCGCCAAGCATATCCATATAAATGTATGGATATGCATAAAAATCCATACAAAAGTGAAAAAAATAATGTATTGAAAAATATACATATATTTATATAAGTGAATCGTATGGATATGGCTTATAGGTATAATACCTATAAGGCATAACAATGTATAATCTAGCAAGTATACATCGAAATATGAAGGAATTGTATAGATATGGCATATAAATGCCATATACATAAGAATAAATTGTATATCAATGCAATAAGATATATAAACCTAGTGAGGGGCGGCACTAGTAAATGAATCGTATGGATATGGCTTATAGGTATAATACCTATAAGGCATAATAATGTATAATATAATAAATATACATTAAAACATGATTGAATTATATAGATATGGCATATAAATGCCATATACTTAAGAATAAATGGTAAAATTTACCCGTATATCACTGAAACACGATATATAAACCTAGTGAGGGTGACACTAGTACTGTAAACATGCTTTTAGAAGATCATGGGTCCAAAAACTACTATAGGGAGGTGGTCGTTGGCGGGCCCCTCCTCGTATTGGTCAAAACCTATGTTATGCATATAAGTTTGTCAATACTATTAAGACCGCCAAGCATATCCATATAAATGTATGGATATGCATAAAAATCCATACAAAAGTGAAAAAAAATAATGTATTGAAAAATATACATATATTTATATAAGTGAATCGTATGGATATGGCTTATAGGTATAATACCTATAAGGCATATCAATGTATAATCTAGCAAGTATACATCGAAATATGAAGGAATTGTATAGATATGGCATATAAATGCCATATAAATAAGAATAAATTGTATATCAATGCAATAAGATATATAAACCTAGTGAGGGGCGGCACTAGTAAATGAATCGTATGGATATGGCTTATAGGTATAATACCTATAAGGCATAATAATGTATAATATAATAAATATACATTAAAATATGATTGAATTATATAGATATGGCATATAATTGCCATATACTTAAGAATACATGGTAAAATTTACCTGTGTATCACTGAAACACGATATATAAACCTAGTGAGGGTGACGCTAGTACTGTAAACATGCTTTTAGAAGATCATGGGTCCAAAAACTACTATAGGGAGGTGGTCGTTGGCGGGCCCCTCCTCGTATTGGTCAAAACTTATGTTATGCGTATGCATATGATTTTGTCAATACTATAAAGAAAACTTGTTTTGTACATACAAAACTAAATGAATTATATGGATATTGAAAAATAAATGGCATTATATCCATATAATGAAAATATACTTGTATTCTCTTATTATAAGAGAGAATACCATATGGGTGGTTGGCAAAGAGAATTGAAAATACCCGAATTGAAGATATTGGGTTCAAAAACTACTATAGGGTGGTGTAGCAAATAAAGTTAAGACCATATATCCATATAATGGATATACACATGTATTCTCTTATTATAAGAAAGAATACCATATGGTTGGTTGGTAAAGATAATTGAAAATACCCGAATTGAAGATTACGGGTTCAAAAACTATTATATGGTGATGTAGCAAATAAAATGAAGATGATATATCCATATAATGGAATTATATGTGTATTCTCTTATTATAAGAGAGAGTTTCAAATGGTTTGGTGGCAAAGACAATTGAAAATACCCGAATTAAAGATAATGGGTCCAAAAACTACTATAGGATGGTCAATGGGCCGGCCATCTCCTATTGACAATAGTCGGTAGATAAGATATTATCCGTCAAATTTGTTTCTGTGTTCATTTATGAATATGGGACTTGGCTCCGCGGTTAATATTTTAAGCCCAAGATAATAAAGTCGAAACAAAGGCCAAGTGTTTCTATTATACATAGAATAACAAATTGTTTCCCAATTTTATCGTTAATTAATCCTATTTAAAACAAAAAGAGGCAGGATTGCTAGATATACATTGTAAATGTATATTTGACCTTTCTGCCTCTATCTTAACTATTTAATATTAGTTTACACAAAAAAAGGCGTAAAAGCGAATTATAAATATATTTTATTATTAAAGTACATATCATATATGCGCTCGGTTTTATATTATATATTACCAAAGAGTCTATATGAATATATACAGAT